>NC_091124.1:6257500-6360000 GCF_040183065.1 Periplaneta americana | reverse complement strand
GCAGATCCTTCGTCTGCAGGAAATGGAAAGAAAGGAAATGTACATTTATAAAATTTAGCTCTGGTGGCGTCCTAGCAAGATGACTTTCAACGTTCAATATATGATTTGAACAAAATTGCACTTGAATATGATATGAGAATGAAACAAGAAAAATGAAGGCCTTCTGCGAAAAAAAAAAAAAAAAAAAAAAACCCTGTGCATAGCAAACTATGTTTGGATTAAAAAAATATTAAAAAGAATAAATTCATGTGCATAGCTCCAATATAAGTTACATTAGCCCTCTTCGATGAGATAAACATTCCAGAGGACATTTTTAAATACACCAAAACAATGGGAATAACTGACAATATTATGAAATCTTCCTTAGTACAGAAACATAATAGAATTCACCTATAGTCCGGATCAGCTTATTTAATACCCTAAGGGTGAAACCTAACCATTTTTACACTATTACTAAGTATGCTAGTGGATTATAGTGATTTTCTAACTCTCAGGTTGAATTTTATTTTACCAACTTCGTTTCAAATTTCGGGTACTGACAAATACTACAACTGGAAGTTATTTTCTAACTGTTATTTTGGCAGAAATGATTTCGGTTTACACTAAAGCAAACTGATGAAAATGAAAGTAAGTAAATCATTTTTAGGTTAGGTTTCATGAATCGTAAACTCTTTAGCCAAAGCAACAAATTTCATGTTGCCTGACAAAATAAATTGTAATATTAGATCATACTAATCTCAATTACAAACATAATATGCGAGAAGTCCGGGAAGAAAATATACTATTTCATAAATACATTATTGAACCATTTAGGAAACACCTCACAACATGAAGATGAGATGTGGTAAATAAGCAAGACGTTGTTATAGTTAACACTTTATTATTATTATTATTATTATTATTATTATTATTATTATTATTATTTCAGTACGTAGCATTGTGATTTTACCATCTTTGGTGATAGCTGGTATTAGTTGGCAACACTGAAGAGACGGCCAAATTAGCCTTTTAGGAACTGCTCTTATGTGATCCTCACTATATACAAGATCTTTGTTATGGTAATGAGGCATGGACATTAAGGAAGAAAGATGAAAGCAGAATAATGACTAATGAAATTAAAATATTTATGTGATACCAGTACACAGCAGGATACACAAACATAATGAGGATGTAGTGGAAGAATTACAATTAGAATCTGTAGTGCATCACAGACAACATTACCAGAACAAATGGACAAATCATCTGCATCGTGTGCGTATAAAGAGAATCCCAAAAGCCACGTTTTACTATTGTCCAAACGGGAAGAGATCTCTAGGCCGTCGAATGAAATGTTCGGTTGAAAATTCAATTGTGAGATCACAATAGGCCTTAGGACCTAATACTTGACGGGAAGGAGAAGAAGAAGAAGAAGATAACGTTTTCACTAGAGCACTTTTGAGCTTCAAGATATAACTGAGAAATACTTTCTTGAATTTAAATGTAATATCCTTATTTAAATCATAACTGACGCACATCAAGTACATGTTCACAGCATCAACATGGTATCTTGCATAAACATTCATATGAAAGTAAGACTCAAATGAGAGCATTCTGAGAACGAAATGCATTTGCTTTAGGGTCTGCACCAGGGGCGGCCCGTCCCTATGTGCTACAGTGCTACAGCACAGTGATAATTTTTGCTCAAATAATGTATTTGCAATACCACCATAGTATCTGATCTGCCATTTGACAATTTTCCGTGGTTATGTTCATGACGCGTTATAGAGTGTTTAGTCTTCGCTCTTCGCTCTTTGGTGCCTCAGGGGGTTCGTTGTGCTATTCTGAAGTTCATATGAGAATGTAGACATTTATGCGCATGTGCAAAGCTGAAATCACTGCTCTGATTGGCTATTTTTACGCGGGAAAGTGCTGTAGTCAGCTTCAGCACAACACAGCTTGGAGATTGCAAAAATAAAGCATAACGAAAGAATGCTTGTTTGTGGAAGAACTCTTTACAATGTATTTGGAATTCAAATATCAGACCGCTGCTGCCATCTACCTGTAGGGCTACGAGGTACCTCCTGAATCAGCTAGCAAGCGACGGAAAATGGAATCCCAGAAAATTGAAGCCAAGGAAGTATGTGACTGTATAATTCAGGAAACTACTCACCGTTTCCAGTCTTTAAGCTACCTAGACGCAACAAAATTGTTAAACAGAAAAATTTTTGAGAATTTTTCGTGTAATTTTCGTGAACGCGAACTTGAAGTTGCTGTCAACACCTATACTATACTGAAAAAAAGAGTGTTAAAGACACAACTTGGAGTTCTATATGGTAAAACCGACTTCCAAAATATAGATGGAGCTTTACATTTGTAAAGATTCTTTCAAGCCATAAGCAGTGCTGACTAGATCAGACGCTATGGACAGTACTTTATAACAGAGTCGCCAGTATGAAAGGATAATTCCAAGCCTTTGGCGTCAGACGAACTCGATAGCTCAGTGGTAGAGCGCCTGACCGGAGTACAGGAAGTCGCAGGTTCGATTCCCGCTCGAGGTTGTGAAATTTTTCTTTCATACCATGGCATGATTGTGACTATAATAGTATTTAAATTCATAGATGGAGCTGTTCAATTGTTACAATACATAGCCTCCAACAATTTACGGGATCCATTCCGTGAAGTACCGAAGTTGTTAAATATTTTGGTTACAACACCAATGGCTACTGCTGAGCCAGAAAGATGTTTTTATTGCTTGAAACGCATAAAAACGGTTTTTAAGGAACACTGTGTCCCAGGATCGTCTCATTGCTCTTGCAATACTGTCAATAGAAAATAATATGATGTCCAAGATGGAGGGGTTTACACCAGGGTAATTGACAAGTTCTAGAGTAGGAAGGAACGTCGTATGGACTTCATACTAGGCGAGTCTCAAATTAAGATAAATACATATAAGTGTATACAGTAGGCTGATATAGAGATGGTAGCACACTCATTATTTTGACTACCAGCCGCTACTGGTCTGCACCAGATGAATCTGTGATGATTCTCCTATAATTGGAATCAAGTGATGATAATGATAAACGAATCACCAATGTATCTGGACAGAAGGGTTGTACATTTACATAATCACGATCTTGGAATAACAGACTCGCGTAGCAGGTTACTTCACAAATGCAATGATTTCTTTTTTCAAGTTATGGGCAGACATTATTGCAACTAGGAACAATCTTCTCAGACAAGATTTAACGAGCGAACAAATCCTTGCCTGTACTCATGAATATTTTCCTGCAATGTCATAATAGTTTCAAGCAGTGCTTCAGTTTGCATATTAAAAATCCCACAAAATTTTGACTTCCAGATCGTCTCTCACCATTCTGGAGCTTGTAGACCCTTGCTCTACTTACGATGCATCAGCGAGTGTAAGATATGCAGTAGTTATGACTTTACATATGACTGAGAATTTATTTCAATTCAGAATGGCTCATAATCATCCCATAGCTGTAGTGCTCCCGAATAAAACAAAGAACTCCGACAAACATCAAGAAATAAAAGCAAATTAAGTGTATTGGTAAGCAAAATAAGTAATAATTACAAAAGCTTTATTTATTATGCTTGGAAATATTATTTTATGCTCGACCATGCCGAAATGTAGTAATTATGCACCTGGTAGCAGTCCTTTAATGCATGTCATTAAAGTACACCTATTCATTAAAGTTCAGGTTTCGATTATTCTCGGATATGCAATCGAAAGTCAACTATCGAAAGGTCACGGAGGCTGGAAATCCAATACTGTCGCAGAAGGTTATGTTCTGTTACTATAATAATTAGCGTTAATTGTAAATCATATTCAAATAAATTCAATTTGTCATCTCGTTTTCCAATGTCGAATTCAATTTCAAAGTTATATCAATACTAATGTTTATCGTCGACATTCGTTTCCCGGAAAAAATCAATACTTTCGCGTCTGCGCACATCTCACAATTCATGAGGTAGGCTATTGCACTCACTCACATAACAATAACATGAATATTTATGAATAATTTCAAGTTAGAAATATGGTCGAGCATAAAAAGTCGTATGAAACTTGCCTATAATGGTAATTAAGACGCTCGTATGAAAATTATGAAACTCGCTTGCGCTCGTTTCATAAACATCCTCGCGTCTTAATTACTACCATTATAGGCTCGTTGCATAATGCCCTATTACATGTATTACTCTGCACTCTTTAGTATCTTCGAGGAATTCTCGACATCAATCATGTATCGTTTTTAAATTAATATTATTTAGGCAGATTTCTTACCATTAAGCTTATTTTTCCGAAAAGGGCGAAGATCAACGTGTACAAGTTCAGCAAGTTGAGCACCATAATCCTGCAACAGACAGAATGTGATCAGTCTGCGCACAGACGGAGGGGGGAGTCGGCTTGCTGTGCGATCTCACCTCGCCAACTGCAGACGCAGCTGCTTGCGGGGGTGGAAGCACTCGAAGAAGCCCAGCACCTCGAAAATGATCGGGTAGATGAAGGTGATCATGGTGAGCACCATGGTGATCTCGTTCTGACGCCACCAGCTGGCATTCCTCGCTGGCTCCGTGGAGCGCTTCACTACCTCCACAACCGCGTATGCAGATGCAGCCAGCAGCGCCAGCACCGTGAAGTTCACCAGCACACGGAGGCCGATGATCTTCCAGCTGCACAACAACACACGTTCTGTTATGCCACATGTAGCCTATTGTTACTGTTATCATCATTATTTATTATTAAAATATTATTATTATTATTATCGGTATTATTATTATTATTATTACCGGTATTATTATTATTATTATTATTATTATTATTATTATTATTATTATTATTATTATTACTGTAATTTTAAGAATTATTTGTATGCACTGTTTTTGATATCTATTCATTATGTCATTCATTATATTTAATTGCCATTATTTTTAATTATCTCACTGAACTAATTTTAATAATTATTTGTGCTATCTTACTTTGTTGCATTTGGTCAATGATTGATGTAGACTATTATATTGTTGTATTTTCATCTCATTCCTATCTTCTATCATTCATGCTCATCATCATTTGTTGTTTTCTTCTGTTCTGTATCGTGCTAAACTGTAATTGGCCTTGTGCTGTTGTTTTGCACGTTAATATTATAAATAAATAAATAAGTAAATAAATAATTAAATAAGTAAATAAATAAATAAATAAATAAATAAATAAATAAATAAATAAATAAATAAATAAATAAATAAATAAATAAATTATTATTACCGGTATTATTATTATTATTATTATTATTATTATTATCAGTATTATTATTATTATTATTATTATTATTATTATTACCGGTATTATTATTATTATTATTACTAGTATTATTATTATTATTATTATTATCAGTATTATTATTATTATTATTATTATTATTATTACCGGTATTATTATTATTATTATTATTATTATTATTATTATTATTATTATTATTATTATTATTATTATCGGTATTATTATTATTATTATTATTATTATTATTATTATTATTATTATTATTATCAAGGAGTAAAGCAGGCTATCCAATGCCACCCAACTTATTTAATATTTATATAAATAACATTACCAAAAATTGGGAAGACAAATTGCTCACATATTTTATGGTTGACAACTTCCCACTTAACACATTACTTTACGCAGATGATCAGATAAGCTTAGCAAATTCTGAAGACAATTTACAAAGAGCAATACACACACTATACAAGGTAGCAAAAAATTATAATTTGGAAATCTCTATAAATAAAACTAGAAGCATGGCCTTCCAAAGAAAGTATCATGTAAGATCCAAAATTGCAATCAATAATAATTGTATAGAACAAGTCAACACAGTCAACTATCTTGGCTGCAATCTTTCTTATATAAACTCCAGGGACGTAGATATTATACTTGCCAAATTTCAGCAACTGTTAAGGACAATCAAATCAACTCTATTAAAGAAAGTTCGACCAGAAACAATTTTGAAATTCTATAAAGTTATGGCAGTCCCGGCATTATTATATGGATCAGAGACATGGTCATTAACGAAAGGACAACTTCGAAGAATAGAAGTTGCTGAAATGCGATTGCTAAGACCTCTTGCAGGATATACTCTTCACGACCATAAAAGGAACGCTGACATCTGAACAGAATTGAATATCACCGCCATTACGGATACTATAGAATCTTACTGCAACAACTGGTGTGAACATGTATTAAGAATGCCTAACAATAGGTTACCCAAGAGACTATTGAACTGTACACCTCATGGAAAACGAGACATGGGAAGACCAAGGAAGAGATGGAAAGATCAACTTTCTTCTGGAAGCGAACAGGCCTGGAGGTCTAATCCAAGACTGTTATTGATGATTATTATTATTATTAATACGAGGGTGATTAAAAAAGTAAGGTAAGAAGAGTTCTCATGGTGACATATTCCCCTCTTGTTCGAATTTTCAGTCAAGGCCGCAGCAGCACACCACCGCTTCATCACTCAACCATTAGATGGTGCATTTGATGCGTCAGACCCTCACAATATCAGTTATAAGGTGGCTGCGGGGATTGAAACATGGTCAAATGTGGAAGTGCGTAGTATGATCCGATTTTTACGTCTGAAGGGCACCTCCCCAGCAGAAATTCATCGTAAACTTGTTGAGGTG
Source organism: Periplaneta americana (assembly GCF_040183065.1). Lineage (NCBI taxonomy): Eukaryota > Metazoa > Arthropoda > Insecta > Blattodea > Blattidae > Periplaneta > Periplaneta americana. Next base: position 6,353,328 of record NC_091124.1, on the reverse strand, counting down.
TACGGTGTGAATATCATGTCACAGAAACAGATACGGGTTTGGTGCACTGAGTGCGATGATGGTAGGACAGCCGTGTAAGATGACCAATGATGCGGCCAGCCAAGTACGTCTACCACAGATGACAATGTGTGCTGTATTGAAGGTTTGATACAGGACGATCATCACATTCGACTTAGCGACTTTGGTGAAAAATTCAACATCTCAGTGGGCAGTGTTCATAAGAAGCTGGGATACCGAAAGACGTGTTCGCAGTGGGTGCCAAGGCAACCCGCAGGAGATCACAAAGCTACTCAGATGGAATTGTCTCTCATGAACTTGATGCGGTTTCATGAGGAAGGAGTACCGTTCCTGCATTGTATCGTCGCAACATGCGACACCGGAGATGAAGCAAACACCCATGTCATGAAAACATACATTGTCCCCATCTTGCTAGAAATTCCAAACAGCTTCATCCACAAAGAAAGTTATGGCGACGGTCTTTTGGACCACAAGGGCATGCTTCTGGTTGATTTCCTCACCAGGGGAGCGACAGTGAATGCTGTCAGTTATTGCAACCACTGAGGCAATTCGCAGAAAATGATCTGGACTTCTCTCAACAGGCGTTGTGTTTCTGCCCGACAATGACAGACCACACGCAGACAACAGCACGCGTGAATTGTTATGGTGCTTTCGGTGGGAGGTACTGGACCATTCTCTCTACAGTTCCGACCTGGAACCCAGTCATTTTCATCTCTTCGGACCATTGAAGAAGCACCTGGGTGGTAAGTGATTCAACACCAATATGGCCATTCAGCAAGTCGTCATGATGTGGCTTCAGGGACTTGACGTAGATTTCTTCCATGATCAATGCTTTGGTCTACTATTGTAACAAACATGGTGACTGTGTTGAATAGTAATGCGTACCAGTGCCTACTACTGTGTATCAGTGTATCTGTCTGTGGAATAAAGCTTGACAATGAGAGCTCTTGTTACCTGACTTTTTGAATAAAATAATAATAATAATAATAATAATAATAATAATAATAATAATAATAATAATTACATCAGCTGCTTGTCTATGTGGATGACGTGAATATGTTAGGAGAAAATCCACAAACGATTAGGGAAAACAAGGAGATTTTACTGGAAGCAAGTAAAGAGATTGGTTTGGAAGTAAATCCCGAAAAGACAAAGTATATGATTATGTCTCGTGACCAGAATATTGTACGAAATGGAAATATAAAAATTGGAAATTTATCTTTTGAAGAGGTGGAGAAGTTGAAATATCTTGGAGCAACAGTAACAAATATAAATGATACTCGGGAGGAAATTAAACACAGAATAAATATGGGAAATGCCTGTTATTATTCGGTTGAGAACCTTTTATCATCTAGTCTGCTGTCGAAAAATCTGAAAGTTAGAATTTATAAACCACTTATATTACCGGTTGTTCTGTATGGTTGTGAAACTTGGACTCTCACTTTGAGAGAGGAACAGAGATTAAGGGTGTTTAGGAAAATATTTGGGGCTAAGAGGAATGAAGTTACAGGAGAATAGAGAAAGTTACACAACACAAAACTGCACGCATTGTATTCTTCACCTGACATAATTAGGAACATTAAATCGAGACGTTTGAGATGGGCAGGGCATGTAGCACGTATGGGCGAATCCAGAAATGGATATAGAGTGTTAGTTGGGAGGCCGGAGGGAAAAAAGACCTTTAGGGAGGCCGAGACGTGGATGGGAAGATATTAAAATGGATTTGAGGGAGGTGGGATATGATGATAGAGAATGGATTAATCTTGCTCAGGTTAAGGACCAATGGCGGGCTTATGTGAGGGCGGCAATGAACCTCTGGATTCCTTAAAAGCCAGTAAGTAAGTAAGTAAGTAAGTATGTATGTATATTGATTCCTCTTGTGTTCCGTTTTTGTACACCCTCCTGTTCTTCGCAGAAACTTCATCTCAGAAGCTGTTAATCTGCTTTCTTCATAATAATGATAATGATGATGATGATGATGATGATAATAATAATAATAATAATAATAATAATAATAATAATAATAATAATAAAAATAGAATGATTGACTTGTACAGTAGATGTCTTACTTGTGTGCGTTCCTCTTCTTCTCCGCCTCCTCCAGCAGCGCCTCCTTGAAGCCCAGGATGATGGAAGCGGCCCGGTTGTGCGCTGTCTCTGCGTTGCCGATCATGTAGTCCCAGCCCGTGAACAGCTTCCACGTGAACACGCACTCGTCGTCCTTCTCAGACAGCTTGCTCATGCGCGAGTTCTCCGCCATCCTGCAATCACAGTTCCTCCACTGCATGCACTTTTACATTTCACTTCGAAACCATGAAATAAATTTACTGGACTATTGATATGTATGACGCTGTAACATTTACGACAGCCCTGAAGAAAACAAACCATTTTAAACTACACAGAAAGTAACAACAAATTACTGACAGGTTGTACAATTATATTATTTTACATTGATTAAAGTTCTCGTTAACACTTTGTTAAAAAATATAAAATTTACTTTGTCATACGTTAAAAGTGTTAAAATTGTTAAAAAGGTATTTTACCTTCGACAGACGGCCCGTTTCGACGCTATGTGTCGTCGTCTTCAGTGTCTCTTGAACCACTGGTGATCTTGACTCTGCGATGTGCAGTTGTCGATGGTAGGGGTGGGGGTGTGTTGTTCCTATGGTGGGGGTTGGTTGTTTGTATGTTATGATGTATTATGACGTCAAATAATATGTGCGTATCGAACTGTAGTTGTGTGTTAAGTATATATTGTGGGTGTGCTATTGTATTCTTATATATTTCGTACTGTTCTAGGATGTTTAACTGTGAACTTTTTGGTGTGATAATGAACATATTAAAGCTATACCCAAACCTTACATCACATCAAATTATGCAGATCACATTATCAACAATAATCATGACTACAATAATATAGAAACAGATATGGAAATTTTACACATCACACCAAAAAGTTCGCAGTTAAACATCCTAGAACAGTACGAAATATATAAGAATACAATAGCACACTCACAATATATACTTAACACACAACTACAGTTCGATACACACATATTATTTGACGTCATAATACATCATAACATACAAACAGCCAACCCCCACCATAGGAACAACACACCCTCACCCCTACCATCGACAACTGCACATCGCAGAGTCAAGATCACCAGTGGTTCAAGAGACACTGAAGACGACGACACATAGCGTCGAAACGGGCCGTCTGTCGAAGGTAAAATACCTTTTTAACAATTTTAACACTTTTAACGTATGACAAAGTAAATTTTATATTTCTTATTTTACTTTTTATATTTATTTGGCAGTACTAAACTCAGCTGTAACAGAGAAATAATCACATTTTAGAATTAAGTCATGTTCCATGTCGAGGGAGGCAAAGTTACACCTCAAGCTGTACGTGTCCTCTGGGGGTACAAAATGAGTACCGTAATAAAACAGGCGCAACAGGTATCTCTCCAAATTCAAGAACAGTTCTTCTAACGGTTAAATATTGTACAGGAGGACTTTCACATCCAAAAATGTCAGAAATCAAACAGACTTTACACAAAAGGGACACAGACATCTTACTAATCAATGAAGCCAACGACAATACAAAATAATGTAACATAAACTACAAAACACATGCACTATTCAAATCTAGACAGACAGCCAGTGGTAGGTATATTCGTAGAAGTAAAGAATAATCTCACGTCAAACTTCAGAGTGATAAAAAAATGAAGGACCATGAGACAGCAGAGACAATAGAACTGTAGGTATGGATACATAAGAACAAGTTCAAAATCTACAGTATTTACAGCCCACCAAAAACAACAACCTAAATTCACACTTACTTGAGATTTCCACATCTAGAATAATAATGGGTGGCTTCAATGCTGCATTCCTCGCTTGAGGCTATGACTATTATAACTCACAAGGTAAACTTCCTGAGTAACAATGAAATTAAACTTCTGTATAATCCAGAAGACCCAAAGACATTTATACACTATACAAGAAACTGTGTTGTTGTTTTCTAATGCCAGCCGTTTGACAATAAAGTCATTTGACCTCTTGCACTCCAATATTTTTCAAAGATATTATCATGGTCGGCCACTGAAGCACAGATTTTGAGGTGTTCCGAATCCATTTCTTGATTTGAGTTGCACAATGGGCAGTTAGGGGACTGATATATTCCAATTCTATGCAGGTATTTGGCCAAACAATCATGGCCTGTTGCCAACGATACTACTGTCATCATGGTTCCGTCTGTCATACAAGATATAGGTTATTATCTTTTTAATAATTTTAACACCTTTAAAGTTAGTTGTAAGTTTTTAAGAAAGTTTTATGCAAAAAGTTACATGTTTCCGGAATTATTAATGTTACATGGGTGATATTTCGAAGATATATTCTCTAGGCTATTTTTTTTAGTGTCTTATTTTACGACACTGTATCAACATCTCCGGTAATTTAGCGTCTGAATGAAATGGAGGCGATAATGTCGATGAAATGAGTCCAGGGTCCAGGGCAAAAAGTTACCCAGCATTTGCTCATATTGGGTTGAGGGAAAACCCCGAAAAAACCTCAACCAGGTAACTTGTCCGACCAGGATTTAGACTATTAGGAAACTTTTCTCTGAAATATAAATTTGTTGCATTTGAAAAATATCCCTACATATTTCCATAAAATATCACTAAGATTCATTCTTAAATGTAATCATTTATCTAAAAATTTTGAAAGGCAATATAAAAATAAAATTGTGCTCCAGAGATTTTAATAAAGGTGCTTTTAGGAGTAAAACGTCAAAGAGATTTTGAATTTATCTTCAAATAGTGGCTCAGATACAACCAACTTAGTGAATTACTATATCCTGATATTCTTTTAAAAAATAATTTGGGCCCAAAGTGTCTTTCAAAAACAAATTTCGAATTTAAGCTGTTGGAGCAATGATATTTCTACATACAAAAAATGAAAAATTTGGATCAATTAGGAAGAAATGTTCAAATTATACCATCTTCTCCTCTTAAAACAATGCTACATTATCTATATCTGTTGGTGATCAAACAATAATACAAGAAACAGGAGATCAACTCCAGAGACCAATGTATTATGTAGCCATTTTAACATGAAAATATCGGAATATGTATGGTAAGACTTTCCTGTGTTAAATTTCAATGTACCTCGTTTACATGTTTCGACCTATTTATGGACCATCTTCAGAACTGGTCGTTGTTGGTCTTGGCGCCACTTGTTCTGTTTCCTGTGAGGGTGTGTTCCTGTGGTATAGTTTAGAGTCAAAGAGTGTGTGTGTTTTGAAGTTGAGTTGTGTGTTGAGAATTTCGTTGGGGTGTGTTTTGTGTGTCTGTATATTTCATATTGTTCTAGTGTGTTTAGTTTCTGGCTTTTTGGTTGGATGTGTAGTATTTCCATGTCTGTGTTGATGTCTCTGTGGGTGTGGTTAGCATTTGTGATGTGTTCTGCATATGTGGAGGTGTTTTGTAATTTTGTTATAGCTGTGATGTGTTCTTTGTAACGTGTTTGAAACGGTCTGCCTGTCTGTCGTATGTAGATCCATAAATAGGTCGAAACATGTAAATGAGGTACGTTGAAATTTAACACATGAAAGTCTTACCATACATATTCCGAAGTGATACAGTGTTAAAAGTTGTGTAATCAAGACGTATGAAAATATCATTAACTAAGGAACCAACTAGAAAGCGGTCTGCAGGACAGAGAGCCACATATCACGTCTCCTACTCTTGGACTGCAATGTAACATGCGGCAAAGATAATTAAACAAAACAAGTAAGCATATGGAACAACACAAAGAACTAACATTGTAAAAGTTAATTCAGCTTCATGGATCGGAAATAAGATGCAAGCAGCGAAAATGAAGTTTCTAAGAATGGAGTGGGAATGTTTCATTTTGGGGGAGGACCATTAGAAGAGAACTGACGAAAATACGTGGTGTGTCTAAAAAGTTCGGTGAATGGTGTCATATCTGAACGGCAACTTGGCGCATGTGCTTGCGCATGCACATGGTTCTTCAGAGACTTGGGGAGAATCGATACACAGCATGCAATGCATGTGACTGGCAGTGTAAACAGACTGCGACCAGTTGAACGTAGTCAGTGTGAGAGGAAGTGTCACAGCGCAATGGAGCAACGTGTAAACATCAAGTTCTGCTACAAATTGGGGAAGACTGCAACGGAGACACATGGAATGTTGGTGCAGGTGTACGGGAGGGAAGCCGTGAGCAGAAAATGTGTTTACGAATGGTTTAAACGCTTCCGTGAAGGGAAGGAAACAATTGAGGATGAGGCACGTTCAGGTCGGCCATCGACAAGCAGAACCCCAGAAATGATCGAGAAAGTGCGACAAATGCTGGCACAAGATCGGCGACTGACTCTAAGATTGATTACAGAGGAATTGGACATTAGCAAGGACACGGTGGATACCATCGTCCGTGATGATTTGGGTAAGCGGAAGATCTGCTCCCGATTTGTGCCGTACAAGCTCACAGACGAACAGAAAGCAAAATGGATGGAAACTTCTGGTGATTTCATTTCCATGTGTGACCAGGATCCATTGCTTCTGAAAACCATCGTCACGGGAGATGAGACCTGGTGCTACCAGTTCGATCCGGAATCAAAACGGCAATCGATGTCATGGTGTTCACCGACTTCCCCGTGACCAAAAAAAAAAGCCGTCTGCAAAAATCCAAGGTGAAAACACTGTTGATCGCCTTCTTCGACAACAACGGCATCATCCACAAGGAATTTGTTCCTGCAGGTCAAACCATTAATGCTGCATTTTACCAGTCCGTTTTGAACCGATTGCTACAGCGTATCCGGCAGGTTTGGCCAGAGTTGCACAGGACTGGAAAATGGATGCTGCTCCATGACAATGCCGCCGCACACTGTGCGATGAGTGTGCGCCAATTCCTGGCTCAGAAGATGGTAACTGTTCTCGAACACCCTCCGTACTCCCCTGATCTGGCTCCTGCGGACTTCTTCTAAAAAGTTCGGTGCATGCTATCAGAAAACAAACAAAACAAAGATACAAACAAATTTTCTTTATTGCCCTCCAAAATAGTAGCCACCCGCTACAACACACTTTTGACAACGTTCGTACAGCTTCTGGAAACTATCAGCAAAGGCCTCCTGTGGAATCGATCGCAGAACGGCTGTCACACGATCTTTGATGGCATTCACGTCCGCAAAACGTTCACCTTTCATGGCCGCCTTCAAGGGGGGAAACAGGAAGAAGTCTGCAGGAGCCAGATCAGGGGAGTACGGAGGGTGTTCGAGAACAGTTACCATCTTCTGAGCCAGGAATTGGCGCACACTCATCGCACAGTGTGCAGGGGCATTGTCATGGCGCAGCATCCATTTTCCAGTCCTGTGCAACTCAGGCCAAACCCGCCGGATACGCTGTAGCAATTGGTTCAAAACGGACTGGTAAAATGCAGCATTAATGGTTTGACCTGCAGGAACAAATTCCTTGTGGATGATGCCGTTGTTGTCGAAGAAGGCGATCAACAATGTTTTCACCTTGGATTTTTGCAGATGGCTTTTTTTTTGGTCGCGGGGAAGTCGGTGAACACCATGACATCAATTGCCGTTTTGATTCCGGATCGAACTGGTAGCACCAGGTCTCATCTCCCGTGACGATGGTTTTCAGAAGCAATGGATCCTGGTCACACATGGAAATGAAATCACCAGAAGTTTCCATCCGTTTTGCTTTCTGTTCATCTGTGAGCTTGTGCGGCACAAATCGGGAGCAGATCTTCCGCTTACCCAAATCATCGCAAACGATGGTGTGCACCGTGTCCTTGCTAATGTCCAATTCCTCCGCAATCAATCTTAGAGTCAGTCGCCGATCTTGTGCCAGCATTTGTCGCACTTTCTCGATCATTTCTGGGGTTCTGCTTGTCGATGGCCGACCTGAACGTCGCTCATCCTCAATTGTTTCCTTCCCTTCACGGAAGCTTTTAAACCATTCGTAAACACATTTTCTGCTCACGGCTTCCCTCCCGTACACCTGCACCAACATTCCATGTGTCTCCGTTGCAGTCTTCACCAATTTGTAGCAGAACTTGATGTTTGCACGTTGCTCCATTGCGCTGTGACACTTCCTCTCACACTGACTACGTTCAACTGGTCGCAGTCTGTTTACACTGCCAGTCACATGCATTGCTTGCTGTGTATCGATTCTCCCCAAGTCCCTGAAGAACCATGCGCATGCGCAAGCACATGCGCCAAGTTGCCGTTCAGATATGACACCATTCACCGAACTTTTTAGACACACCACGTATGTAAAAATGTACAAGTCCATGTTTTATGGATATCTATGAAAAGAATTTCTTAACAATTTGTGTTTTACCAGTAGTAAAATGCAGCCCAGAGAAGAAAGAATAAATTTTGAAATTACAACACGTGGTACTGTCTAATTCCTACAGAAGACGATGACGAATTTTCTTATTTTGTTATAATTTCAAGAAAGAAAAATATTCTGTGATATTATGAGACCAAACCTTGTAGCTAGTGGGTACCTCTTTAGAGTGGCGACAAAGCTGTAGATGTAGACCGCCAGCCCCGTCATGAAGTAGGCAAAGGGCAGGCGGTAGCCATTTCTCGCGAAGTCCTCTTTTGTGTAGTAACCGTAGAAGATGGGTGAGTACTTGAGGACTCCTTCGAAGTCCCACAGTGTTATGAGGTTGGTAGCCTTAGCTTCCTCTTCTGGTAGTAATTTCTTTCGAATGTAATCTTTGTTGGGATCAGCTGTCAACATCTGAAAAATGAAAACAAGAGTGCAATTTTAGAGGACTTCAATTGAAAACTGTATGTGATGTCAGTGGCGGCTCCTGCATATTTCTTAAGAGGTGGAAAGAAGTTAACAGCACGAAATGACACCTTCTTGAATGAAACATTATACAAATTAGCTTACATGCATACATGTAAGACCAGGTAGTGTTGGGGTTGGCCTTCCCTTCTGTATAGCAATAATCTGTTCTTGTAAACTGAGTTTCCTAAATTGTCCAAAATATATTATGTTTTCACTTCCATTCATTGTTGAATGATTGCGCAAATTAACAATTACAAGGAAATTCACAACCTCGTAGCATTTTTCGAGCACACTACAGCATCACATGTGTTGGAAGAGACTAGCTACTAACTCGTAACCGGAACCATTTTACGGAAATGGAAATGGGAATGGGAAATAATCTGAGGAAAGCGAGAACACTGCACCCACCCACGTGGTCTGTGTTGCCACATGTACATTTTACAAGTTCAGCATCACATGCTTTTGAAGAATGTCAGTTCTTGTAAATTCATACTATCATTGTTCAAAGCTACCGGTGGCCGATTAATTTTTTATGTTAAAAATGATCTAGTTTGGAGTGCCTACTTTCAGTTTCAAATATATTTGTACAAAACTGACAACTTGGCTGTTGCCCTGTCTAGTAAACAATGAATAGAGGTAAATTTCAGGGGCCAACTATGTAAAACTACTTCCTCTTTGTTTTACATAAACCCGACTTTAACTTTCAAATATCCACGAAAGTTTCAAACCATGAATAGTAGCCTATATAAAGTGCAATGAATAATATTTTTTATTTATAATTAAAAAAAAGTTTACATGGTGTCTTTCATAGCGTTGCGTAAAAACTGTTTTTGTTGTGTCTCCTTCTAGATGTGTTATAGTCTGGTTGAATGCAACATCGTTAGGTGGCAGCGGTAGCGAGCTTGCTGCACGACCAGTCGGTTTCTATTTCCCGCCCATGCGCTGATTCAGAGGAGGATCTCCTCCCTCTCCGTTCATTTACTTGCTTTAAAACTCTGCTTCTTTCTCTGGCCGCTAGTGCGCTGTTGTCTATGTGTGTTAACTGCAGTAGAGGAGGAATGGAGTGCCTTTCCTCCACACAGACAATCTCGCATCTTTCTCACAGTTTTCTACAGCATATGAGCGTGCATCATTTAAAACTCGATCAACCGAATTTTTCTTATAGCTGTAAACTTAAAAATTATCGAATCTTCCTCGAATTTCAAGGCACATATTTTATTTGGTATTTACTTTCAAAAGAAGAAAATGTGAGGAGGACGTTCCTCCATTCCCTCCCCCGAGGAACCGCCACTGTGTGATGTGATAACGGAAACAATCCAGAGAAATAGAAGCTTATCTCATAAGAGAGCTGTCCCTCACAATTAATGTCGGAGCAGCTAGGTGGCTTAAGGTCAGTAGTCATTTGCATGAGTATAGTAATTACAGCCAATAACTCCAACACATTCCAATCTTCAACAGACGAAATTCTCTTCAAAATATGTGACTGGTTCTCAGTCAATAAATTTGTATTAAATTGTAACAAAACTAACATAATTCAATTTAAATCCTGTCCAAATTCAACCTCGCAAATTTCTAGCGCAATAATTAACAATAAATCCCTATTAGAAACAACAACAACCAAATTTCTTGGCTTAAAAATCGATAATGTGTTAAATTGGAAAAATCATATTAAAGAAATTACCACAAACTAAATTCAGCTTGTTTTGCTATTAGATCTATGCAAAAGATAGTAAATATCAATACCTTAAAAACAATATACTTTGCATACTTCCACTCGGTAATGAGTTTTGGAATAATATTCTGGGGAAATTCCGCAGATAGTAACAGTATATTCCTACTACAAAAAAGAGTAATTAGAATAATAGTAGGTGCCAAATCTAGGGAATCGTGTAGGACTATTTAAAAAAAAAACTACAAATATTGCCCATGGCTTGTCAGTATATCTTTTCATTAATAATCTTCCTCATATGTAATCGTGAAAACTTTGCAAGTAATTCAACAGTTCATAGCATAAATACACGTCAAAAAAATGACTTTCATATTCCATCGGCAAGTCTATTGTGCTATCAAAAAGGAGTGCGTTATATGGCAGTAAACTTTTTTAATAGCCTCCCTATCGATATAAAAAAATGAAACTCAAAACATAAAATTATTTAGGGCCAAATTGAAGGAGTACCTAATTTCTCACGCCTTCTATTCTGTAGGTGAATTCATGACATTCAATAACGCTTCATGAAAATGATACTAAAACTTTGTGTTGTACTAGTAGACTATATGTTGTTGTTGTCTAGTGCCTTGCATTTGGCAATGAAGCCATTAGCAGTCGTGCTTTCCAATACTTTTGAACTGTAGTTTCTCCTGATCTTAATGCTTTACAGGTCTTAAGAAAACAGTTACATGTAAGCCACAACATACATGAGTATGAGTCCTAAAGATAAATATTCCGGAATTAAAACTGTCCCCCAATCAGATCTCCGGGTGGGGACATCTTTAGGCAAATCGCACCATACCAATTTCTAGTAGACTATATTGTAAATCTCATCTGTATATATTTCATCTAAACTGTGACTATGAATTAAGATTTTATAATAGCATTAAGTTTTTTGACTTGTTCCATATTCTAGCTGTAAGCAATGAATGAATACCATGGAATGTTAATAAATACAATACAATACAATGAGAAAGGGCAAAGCAAACTGTACCAAGCTGTCTTTTAGTCTCGGAAGAGGAAAAATGAAGGAAAAAAAGAAGGTAGAAGGGAGCAAAAAAAAAAAAAAAAAACGAGAAGAAAGCAATGAGAAAGGGTAGGGGAGCTTATATACCTCTGGAATTGCAACAAACGCAGCCAGAAGAACAGTGATGACGAGGTTGACCCAGAACAACCAGCGGAGGAACGTGAAGTAGGACGCGACCACTGAGCCAAAGTGCGACTCGATCTCCTTGATGCGTAGTTCCCAGGGAATCAGCACGTTCACCAGGTTGGCCAGCTCCCTCTTCATGTACTGCCATTTCTGAAACCACATAAAAACAACAAAACTCCCTGTGCACTTCAATAGTTCACTGCCCTCACTAGAATATCCATGTCCAGGTATGTTTCGTTATCACTACAGTAAACCAGCTCACCTTTTTTTTTCTCTAGAAAAAATATCATGACATTTTGACAGACAGATACTTTAGTATCAGGCCATACTTTGGACTGGAATCAGGGTGCGAAATCCCGGGGGGGGGGGAATAGGTAGGATTCCCCCCCCACCAATAGTTTTATCCCAAGAATTTTCTCCCACTGAAATATCCCGGGGGGGGGCGGTTTATTATAAGGAGACAAACAGCGAAACACAGGCTACACTACTAATAGTACATTATGCAACGAGCCTATAATGGTAGTAATTAAGACGCGAGTATGTTTATGAAACGAGCGCGAGTTTAATAATTTTCATATGAGGGTCTTAACTACCATTATAGTCAAATTTCATACGACTTTTTATGCTCGATCATATATCTAACTTGAAATTATTCACAAGAATTCATGTTATTCTTATCTGACTGGGGAGTGGAACTGACCTTGTGCAATATCTCGTAAATTGTGAGATGTGCGCAGACGCGAAAGTATTGATTTTTTTTTCCGAGAAACAAATGTCGACATTGACCTTGATATAATCTAGAGAGTAAAATAAACATTAATCTTCATATAACCTTGAAATTGAATTAGACATTGAAAAACGAGATGACAAATTGAATTTATTTGAATATTATTTACAATTAACGCTAATTATTATAGTAACAGAACTGACTTTATTTCAAATATAGGTGATTTATTGATTTATTGTTGTCTTTCGATTGCATTTCCGAGAATAATCGATACTTGCGCTTTCATATTGCTACAATGGTATTTTCTGATTGGTAGAACACCTGAACTTTAATGAATAGGTGTACTTTAGTGAGATCCATTAAAGGGCTGCTACCAGGTGTATAATAAATTACTACATTTCGGCATGGTCGAGCATAAAAATATTTTCATTTCAAGAATAATTTTCCATTAGATGACTAAAAATAATACATTAAACTTTATGAATATCAATTAAAATACCAGCAACAATTGAATGGAAATATTGAATTCGCTTCGCTCTGGTAATGTTATAATACCATTTGCCCAAGTTATCAAATATTAGGCACAACTATTACAACGCAAATGGGGCCCATCTTTCGTCCTGATCACCTACTCAACATCAAAAATACATTACTTTTTGTCTTCACGCAAGGATTTAACTAGTTCAATGAGGATTTCATCAGCTCCTGTTGCTTTTCAATTCTTCATTTCCCTAAGTGCTAATTCAACTTCTTCTCTTAGGAGATTCTTTTTCGTCTTCTGATACAGCTGCTTCATCTTCTATAGCTAAGTTATTTGGACAGTTCTCTGTCTCATGTAGCTCTTCTACATATTTCATCCATGTGCTCAGAGTATTCCTTGATTGTCTGTTATTTCATTTCCGATTTCGTCTTCTATCAATCACATGGATTTCATGTTCTTATTTGTGAAGTCCAAACATTTTACTTCGTGGTAACATTTCTTCTTCATCCGGTCTTCCTAAAATAGGCACTTCTTTTAAAATAGGCAGAAAGAGCTCAAATTAATCGTGAATTGCAGAAATTTTCAGCAGGCACAAAACAGTGATGACCTTTGGAAGCGTTTGCTATTTTGAAGTGACATTTTTCATTAAAGCATGATAATAAGTTCTACTGTTTGACATACATCAACTTTAATTTCTTTGTTTAGTATTTTCTGGGGGAAAAAATCGGAATTGCCTGGACATGCGAGGCTCCTGCAAACCACGACTAGTAACAATCATTTTATTTCTTTAAAACAATTTTTAAGTGAAGAAGAAAGAGAAGGAAAATTGTCTCATAATAAACTTTAAATGAATATTTAAGCCAATAAATTAAGATAAGTACACAATCATAAAAATGCCAAATTATGTGAATAGCATATTATGCTACTTAATTCTTCAAATTCCTTTAATCTTATAGAAGACAAAGGAAATCCATTTTGAATCTTGCGTACACTACTCTTAACACTTGAATATAATTAATTGATTAACTAGCGGACTTACTCGTGTTAATTATGTAAGATTTGTGCGGCTTACAGCTGTTTCAGTGCTTCATCACACCATCCTCAGAGCCTACTAGATCTCGGCGTCATCTAGAACTTCTCTGCCTGTTATGTGGGTGTGTTGGATTGTTGAAAGGTGTTGAAGAGTGGAGTCAAATAGTGTGTGTGTGTACTGAAATTGATCTGTGTGTTGAGAATTTGATCAGGGTGTGTTTTAGTGTGTCTGTATATTTCGTATTGTCCTAGTGTGTTGAGTTTTTGGTTTTTGGGTTGTATGTGTAAGATTTCCATGTCTATATTTATGTTATTGTATGTATGGTTAGCATTGGTTATGTGATCGGCGTATGTAGATGTATTGTGTCCTCTGGTTATTGGTTTAATGTGTTCTTTGTAGCGTGTTTGGAACGATCTGCCTGTCTGTCCTATGTAGAACTTATCGCAACTATTACATGTGAGTTTGTATACACCTGTGTGGTCGTATTTATTTGTTTGTGTTTTTTGTGTGTTGAGATGTCTTTGTAGTGTGTTTTCTGTTCTGTATATTATGTTGTATTTCTGCTTTCTGAATGAAGATGCGATCTTATGTGTGCTTTTGTTTTCATATGTTAGTGTGATGTATTTCTTGTGTTCTTGTGTTTGTGTTGTGTTTTGAACTTATTGCCACTGGACATGTGGAATTTCTGCACCACTTAAGAGGCCTGTGTCTGAAAAACCGAATTTGAGAAAAATGGTGACTTGTGGGGTTTGTGCAATTGACGATTCAAAGAGACAAAACAGGCAAAATAAGAATTGGCCCAATCACTCCATAACGCAACATAACTCTGAGTAATAAGAGAGGCCGCACCTTGATGAGGATGATGTTGCAGGAGGCCAGGATGTCGCGCGTGGACTTGCTCTGCGCCAGGCGCTCCTGCAGCTCGCCCTCGTGGCGCTTCACGTAGGCCTTGGCCAGCTGCACCAGCCGCAGCTTGCGCCGCATGCCCCACGGCTGCTGCTTCACGCTGCTCAGCACCTCCTTGTGCAGCCGCAGGTTCTCGTAGATCTGCTCCTGCGTCGCGCCCTCCTCCATGGACACGGCCGTTCTGCGGCAACAACAGCAGCTGCAATTCTGGACTGCGGGTTTTAACATAAGCATAATAATAAGCTCTAAAGAACGGTATTATTTGTAAGTTTATAGTCAACTTTACGCTTAAGAAGGAATTACACAGCTGTGATATGAGTTAGCCCAAAACATGACGGAGCCTCCATTGTGATGAACTGATGACCACAGGGAAGAAAGGGTCTTTCTATCGTAAAGGAATAACTGCCATTAGTTTTAAACTCCCTTTGTTATATATATATATATATATATATATATATATATATATATTGATGTACCGACGTACATATGATATTTCCATGCAGATATTCTGCGTCATCACATGATGAAAGAGTGATGGAGCGGAGAAAAATTCTCTCCGGCGCCGGGATTTGAACCCGGGTTTTCAGCTCTACGTGCTGATGCTTTATCCACTAAGCTCCATCACTCTTTCATCATGTGATGACGCAGAATATCTGCATGGAAATATCATATGTACTTCGGTACATCAATATATATATATGATATGCGTAATAAATCACTTTGTGATATAAGACGGCGCCCATACCGTCGGATCCCGGCCAATCAGTCACTCATCTGAGTACACCTCAACACATGTATGGACTTCGGTCCTGCGTTCATAGACATCTATGACGTAATGCAGAGGGCGGCCACCAGAGGGAACCCCAGAGATGGAGCTTAATCTGAGACGATTCTAAACGGCGTCGGGATTGTATCCGGCGTGGCTTAGTGGATAAAGCATCAGCACGTAGAGCTGAAAACCCGGGTTCAAATCCCGGCGCCGGAGAGAATTTTTCTCCGCTCCATCACTCTTTCATCCCTTTGTTATGCAGGGACGAATGCTAGTCACGAAAGTTAGGCTTGCTCTTTTATTCATAGGGGA
This sequence comes from Periplaneta americana, assembly GCF_040183065.1. Classification (NCBI taxonomy): domain Eukaryota; kingdom Metazoa; phylum Arthropoda; class Insecta; order Blattodea; family Blattidae; genus Periplaneta; species Periplaneta americana. The sequence continues at coordinate 6,337,384 of NC_091124.1, read as the reverse complement.
AGCTGGGAGAATATAATAATTCATAATTAATAAAAATAATCAGACCCACATAAATAGTTTATTTTATAATTATGAAATCATTATGAGTCATGGATCATATTCGCTTATGAGATGTAGAAGTTCGATATAATATAACAAACATGGCCAACAAAACAGTTTATTTAGTTTTTTCGACCCTGCCAACCAATGCACATTGTTGTATTGAGCTGCTCTGAACGAGCGCACATATTCTCTATAATGTCTGTCTTCTCTTGAATAGTCCTTCGGGAAAATGGATTTAATAATAAGGTTTCAATGACACACAATTCCGAACTCATTACAATACTTCAAATTAGTGTTTAAGAATTAATAATACATGCAGCAGCTAACACATGCATTCCGCTCATACAATTACATTGCACAGCACATTCCCGCTGTCAATACTGGTCTGTGTAACGTTAAATAGTCGTTGGTGTAGCTCTCGGACCAGAGCTTCAAACAACACATAACAGAAGCATGTGCGCCTAGGACGGACCAAGGAGGAAGGCACTTGCGCGCGCATCATATTCTCGCTGTTTCTACGTCTTTCCTGTAGCCTCCGAGAAAAGAGCAAGCGTTGCGATACTTGCGGTGTGCAACCTGCGGATGGTATTACGCCTATACAGTGCTCCAAAAATCAAAATAAATTTTAATGTACGTAATCCCATTTTGAGAAATACACATTCTACGAAAATATTGGGCTTGCGCAGCAAACATAGCATGCCCTGAGAAATCGCCCCTGTTGTTATGTTTGGTTGAATTCTCACAGATATAAGAAAAAAAGGACGTAATGCTTTATTTCTTTACTGCCATTATTTTGACACATTTTAATGCATTTTCCCGGCAGTTGTATATAAGGTATACAGTTTTGTTAGAGTAAAATGAGTTTGAAGTCCTTTCACCTCAATAAAACGAATTATTAACTTGAAATTCTACTCAGGAAGAAGGGTAAAAACTACATTATGATATACATCTCAAGGCGGGATAAATTATACTATTTATCCCCGTGAACTTTTAGAGGGGTAAATTATCCCCAGGATAAAGCGAATGTGCAGCAACTGACTCTCCGGAGCTGGTGGTGAACACGGAGGAGCGGCGCCGGTGCGCGCTGTCCACGTCGGGCGAGAAGGGCGACGAGGGCCGTCGGTTGCGGCGCCGGTTGCTCTGGCGGCGCGAGGTGGCGCGGCGCTGCAGGATGGCGCACACGCTGGCCGAGTAATCCTCCTCGTCCTCGTCCTCCACATCTGCACAGGAGCAATGGAGGAATGAAGGGCTGGCAATGCCACAGCGACAGCTAATAGAACAGAGGCTGTGAACAGGCACCTGTGACTGTGGGCTCCCTGGAGAAGTGCACTTTCTCGACGGCGGCGGAGGGGGGCGAGCCGGGGGCGAAGGCGCTCATCCGCAAGTAGCAGCTGTCCTCGGGGGCGAAGCTGACCGACAGACGATCCACTGACGGCTGCGGCGACGGTGGCTCCGCCTGCAACACAACATCTGCGATCACGTGATCAGCCTGAGCTACAACAACGTTCAGGCCGACCAACAAACTGCTTCCTCACATCCACATGCCTCAGCAGAGGTGAACGATCATCCAACCGTGGACAGCACGATGATCCCCTCCCCTCCCCAGAAGTTATAACTGTTTTTATAATAGGATTTCACTACCTATCGTAGTTCCTCAAACTGATCACAATGTTGGATGGGCACCGGTTCCATACATTGACCGAAATTTCATGAGAAAATTCCTTGAACGGGAGTCCAGGCATGACGCCCTAGACTACGTGACTTCGTTTTATAGAGTCCTATGAAATAAATTACTTTTCCATAGTTCGCTTATACAAATTTTTTAAATTGTTAACTGCCTCCCATTGGAGGTAGCCCAGAAGGACTCAGTATACTCTCCTACATGAATTTTGAAATATTAAATGTTTACATAAATTTGTTGACAGAAAATTAAAATAAACATATATGAATTATAAAGTGAAGAAAGAGAAATTAAACAGAGTGAATATGATGACTCAGAATTTGGCAAGAGCGTTTCAAAACTGAAGTTATGACGTCAGCAGTAAGTGTCTGTGGTAGTTCAAAAGTCTTCCTGAAGCTTTCAAAGAACTTGGGAATCACACCACGAGCTCCAATAAGAAGACCAATCACCTCAATGTCTTCAAGCTGGTATTTTGCTTTGAAGTAATCAAATGTTGGCAGATAAATGTTGATCTACTCCCCGTTTCAATCCTTATGGTAGGATCAATTATATATCCTTTCTTGGTAGTCTGGGAATACGCTATGATGTCAATACTTCTAGAGGAGCCATTAGTAGCAAGGCAAAAAACTTCCTCTTCTACTATCCAAGACTTTTTTCTTAAAGCAGTTGCAATTAAGGATCGAACATGATGGTGTCTGGCATTTCGGAGGAGTAAACCTCTGTTACACTGACCTTGGACGTGGGCAAGGGTTTCAGTCAATGTCACTATAATTAATTTTTTAATTAAGAAAGAAATACATGAGGCCTTACAGCATATTAGTCTACTGTAGTGTTTGAAAGTTAAATATCATACATTTCTTGTTTAAATAGTGTTTTGTTTCTTAATACTTAATTTATACGCAATGCTATTTTGCTGCAACCAAATTGTTACATAGCTGTTGAAAAGACAATGTGACGCCCATTCGACGCGCTTTGTTTGACAAAGCTGACTGCCCTGCAGTGGCGTGTGGTACAATTTTATGTGAGGGAAGCAATAATACAAATTTACAATTCATGTTGATTTTCATATGCACTATAATGTTAATATTTTGTATTTGATATTGTTATCTATTGCCTGATGATTCCTCAAGAGGGCGGAAAGTTTGCATCTATAAATAAATTTAGAACAAATGTTATAAACTATACGTAACTTGAATAATTTCAAGGGAAAAATTGCTCCGGGGCCGGGTATCGATACCGGGACCTCTGGTTGAACGTACCAGTCCCCAGAGGTCCCGGGATCGATACCCGGCCCAGGAGCAATTTTTCCCTTGAAATTATTCAAATCTGCTTTACAGGGAGCTTCACCTGAAAGACTAGAGTTGCATATACGTAACTTGTTTTTTATATTTATTGTATGGTAAGTTAAACACAGAATAAATATGGGAAATGCCTGTTATTATTCGGTTGAGAAGCTTTTATCACCCAGTCTGCTGTCAAAAAATGTGAAAGTTAGAATTTATAAAACAGTTATATTACCGGTTGTTCTTTATGGTTGTGAAACTTGGACTCTCACTTTGAGAGAGGAACAGAGGTTAAAAGTGTTAAAAGATGCTTAGGAAAATATTTGGGGCGAAGAGGAATGAAGTTACAGGAGAATGGAGAAAGTTACACAACACAGAACTGCACGCATTGTATTCTTCACCTGACATAATTAGGAACATTACATCCAGACGTTTGAGATGGGCAGGGCATGTAGCACGTATGGACGAATCCAGAAATGCATATAGAGTGTTAGTTGAGAGGCCGGAGGGAAAAAGACCTTTAGGGAGGCCGAGACGTAGATGGGAAGATAATATTAAAATGGATTTGAGGGAGGTGAGATATGATGATAGAGAATGGATTAATCTTGCTCAGGATAGGGATCAATGGCGGTCTTATGTGAGGGCGGCAATGAACCTCCGGGTCCCTTAAAAGCCAGTATACAAGTAAGTATTGTATGGAAAGTAATAAAGATTGATATTTTGAAAATTTGACACAAGTAGGCTAGCTATAAATAATACAAATGTTTATAATATGTACTGTATAGTACAAAACTGATAGCAGCCAACTCACCTAAATATATTTGAAGACCAAAGCAATTCTCCTCTCTTTAGCAGCAAAATCATCGACGACCTGGGCATAGAAGTCTTCAGTGCTGTGAATGGTTTCCAGTAATTTCTTCTCTATAGAATATGAATAACGAATCCGTCCTGACGAGGACAGAGAAAGAATTTTGTGAAATTTTAAGATCAGAGAATTCATATTTCTGACGATTAAAATTATAATTTCTGCAAGAAATTTCTCCTTTTTCCGCTTTATGAACAACTTGCCTTCCATGTACGGTACGCCACTGCTGCCCTATTTCCATATTTCACGAGGTTTGATCTTGGACGAGGAAATTAGTATCTGATAACAAAGATGGTAGCGATGGTTTTTGTATCCAACAACTTCAGGTATCACACCGGTCTTCATGTAGTTAGTGCCCTACAATGTTGCCGAGGCTTGCAAGACGTTAAGTCCATTGAAAGCATGTCCATGTGACATATGTCCTCTAATATTTTTGTCCACTTTCATTTATGTCCACATTTTATGTGCGTCCATTTTTTTGAGTACATTACTGTTATGTCCACTTTTATTTATGTCCACTTTTATTTAAGTCCACTTTCATTTATGTCCATTTTTATTTATGTCCACTTTTTTGATGTCCACTTTTATTTGATACCGTTCAGAGCAAAAGTGGTGTAAGCCAAAACTGGGTAATGAGGTTTAAAGTAAAAAATCTGTAAAATACAGCGCAAAGTAGCAATTAATATGTTCTTCTTGCTATCCACTGACTACTAATAGTTTAAATAAATTGAATATTAATTGCTACTTTACGCTGTATTTTACAGAATGTTTACTTTAACTCTCATTACCCATTTTTGACTTACACCACTTCTACTCTGAAAGGCTCAACTAATGTCAATTCCTTTTGTACCGCTTGAAGATGTTCAGTCTGTTTTTGATAGTCTTATAGATAATATTGAGCATGACGTAATGGATTTAGCATTGTACATGGAAAGAACTTGCATCCGAGGAACATCTGCTCGAGGAAGAAGAAGAACAATGCCACCTACATTCGCACCTGAAATATGGAACACTTGTAATCAGGTTCTGGCAGGACAACATCGAACAACTAACGTAGTCGAGGGCTGGCACAACCGCTTTCAGAAACACATCGTCACACATCACGCGTCGGTCTGGAAATTCATGGAATTTATCGAGAAAGACCAAAGGAATAATGAAATAATAATAATAATCCAATTGCTTGGCGGGCATTTGAATGTGCGACACTCTATTAAAAGATCTGCTTACAAAATTTAAGTCGAGTAGAAGAGGTTGTTCGGAATTACAACCACTACAACGAAGAAGGACATATCAGAACTTACCTCAAAGCTATTAGTTATCATCTGAAGCTGTGTGAAGATGAACAGGCAGAAGAGATTGAGTAGGGAATTGAAGTAAATTTGTAGATGAACATAATGTATTGTACAGTCATGTAGTGGACGTAAAAATGTGGACATAAAATTTGTGCAATTTGACTAAAATAAAGTAGACATATACTTCATTGGACATATATTTATGGACATAGTGTAATGGACTTCTATGTAATGGACATCATAAAATGGACATTAAAATTGTGGACATTATAAAAAGGACCTAACGTCTGTGTTTCGTTGCCGATACCGCCTCGGCTCTGCCTACACGACGTACTTCAAACATATGCTTCAAAGGCCACTTGACACCTGTATTCAATTAAATTTCATAAGACATTGACAATTGCATCCGAAGCATGCCAGAAATTGTTAAGTTATTGAAAATGTTCCTGGAAATACAACTCAGTGCTAATCTCACAAAAAACTTGTCAATAATATTTCGTCTTCTTTGTGTAATTAAATAATTCTTACTTTTATTTCTATCGTTTGTTTTCTTTCTGTTCGGTGCTATGATGTAACTTAGTCTATTACATGACTATAATTAAGACGAAATAATAAATAATTATGATTTATTATTTAATTGCAATAGGTATACCCATTAATTTTTAGTAGTTTATTACAACACATATTTAACAAAAGCATGAACGATTTACGATTGAAATTACAGTACTTGAAAAGAAAAGCACACGCTGAAAATATTAAATACATTTACTTACTTAGCGAACCCGGAGGTTCATTGCCGCCCTCACATAAGCCCGCCATCGATCCCTATCCTGAGCAAGATTAATCCAGTCTCTACCATCACATCCCATCTCCCTCAAATCTATTTTAATATTATCCCCCCATCTACGTCTCGGCCTCCCCAAAGGTTTCTTTCCCTTCGGCCTCCCAACTAACACTCCATATGCATTTCTGGATTCGCCCATACGTGCTACATTTCCTGCCCATCTCAAACATCTCGATTTAATGTTCCTAATTATGTCAGGTGAAGAATACAATGCGTGCAGTTCTGCGTTGTATAACTTTCTCCATTCTCCTGTAACTTCATCCTTCTTAGCCGAAATATTTTCCTAAGCACCTTATTCTCAAACACCCTTAACCTCTGTTCCTCTCTCAAAATGAGAGTCCAAGTTTCACAACCATACAGAACAACCGGTAATATAACTGTTTTATAAATTCTAACTTTCAGATTTTTTGACAACAGACTGGATGATAAAAGGTTCTCAACCGAATAATAACAGGCATTTCCCATATTTATTCTGTGTTCAATTTTCTCTCGAGTGTAATTTTTATTTGTTACTATTGCTCCAAGATATTTGAATTTTTCCACCTCTACAAAGGATAAATTTCCAACTTTTATATTTCCATTTCGTACTATGTTCTGGTCACGAGACATAATCATATACTTTGTCTTTTCGGGATTTACTTCCAAACATATCTCTTTACTTGCTTCGAGTAAAATTCCCGTGTTTTACTTAAACATACTAGGCCTAATAATTAAGTATTAAAACACAAACTTAAGTAAATCCACCCTCGGCCTAATAATTAAGTATTAAAACACAAACTTAAGTAAATCCACCCTCGTATGAGCAACACTCGTGTTGGAGGGTTCGATGTCGAAATATCGATAGGAGAAGTAAGAAGCAAAAAATTTAAGTAATAATTAAAACAAGACAGTATAGATTACAAACAGATAAAATAAGTAATTACAATTACTGTATTTTATTCCCTAAATTTACACGCACTTTTCATAATTGCACTCGCAATAATACAGCCAATAACTTTTGCAAATCTTCGAAAGACAATTTATTTATCCTTTTTGTCTGTCAGCACAAGAAAACGAACGTTTAACACTTACTGACGTCATTGGAGCACACTTCAGTTTTGTAATTGCTTGTACTGGAAAGTCACAATTTCCCATTTTGTTAACAATTGCCTGACAAAACACTCGCTGCTGCATTGAGATGTTTAAGACTAGGATTCTTCGACTGGTGCCGAACTGTTTTTAGCTATCAGGAGCTGGAAAGGGAAGTTGCTCATGAATTTGTGTCCTTGCTGTTTCCAAAGAAGCAATCACAGCAACCAAGAATACATATAAAATGCCATCTGGATGTGAATGGAGTTATCCTTATGGAGTTCCGTAGCACACGAGGTGGAAGTTATCTCATCTTCCAAAGAGGAATGCCGCCACTTCGTCAAACTGAAGGGAGTTGATTTTCATAATTACAACGAAAGAAAAAGGAAAAAATAATAATTGTATTGTTAATATTGTAAAATGAAATGCGATAGAATAGGTTCTAACGTCCAATTAGACATTTTCAGGCTCTATAAAATTAGGCCCTACCACTATTAGTTGTAACGGTGCATAAAACGCGTTAATTTGAATCTCAGGAACAAAATCCGATGGCTAGCAACGAATTCCTATCACATTATAAATATATTTCTCTTTAATATTTGGAAATGCACTGCCAGGCATTACCTTACTGAATGTATTTTGCAGAAGTTACAGGGAGTAATGCACTGAAAATCGTTGAAAAAATATACGAGGCAATTCTGTGTTCCCTTAACCCTTTCTAACCCAAATTAAATTTACAAGCAATCCATGTTGAAACAAATAGCTGTATTAGGACCAATTCAGTGACCAAGTTCCGGGAGTGGCAACATTTGAAACAAAACTGTATTGATGAAAATGTATTGAAATAGAAGTTATCCAGCAAAATTTACCTTCATATGTAACACACAAGTATATAAATGCTATAAAGTTAATTATTGCCATATGGTATCTATAGGTAAGAAAGGGTTGAAACAAATGTTCCGCGTGTTTCTTCTCATCGCAACACTTTCGTAAAATGAGAAATGGATTCAACCAATCGAAACCGAATCGACCTTGCAGTCAGCATTGTTGCGTGCGGCCGACAGACAAAGACAGAATTGCATTCAAGTTAGGAAATACCAATTGTGAAAAACGAAATTCAGACTATTTGGAATCAGAATTACGGTGGCTACATTCAGTTGTCTGCCTACCAAAGTCACACAAATGCTCTACTTGAGGAACACGTTCCAGGGACGTTCCCCAGTTTTGGTTCAAAGGCAGAAGGAAAAGTCGAAAAAGAAAAGGAAACGACGAGGATGACGATATGAGCCGTTCAGAGCAGAAGTGGTGTAAGTCAAAATTGGGTAATGAGGTTTAAAGTAAATTTTTTTGTAAAATACAACGCAAAGTAGCAATTAATATGTCCTTCGTGCTATCCACTGAATACTAATAGTTTAAATAAATTGAATATTAATTGCTACTTTGCGCTGTATTTTACAGAATGTTTACTTTACCTCTCATTATCCATTTCTGGTTTCCACCACTTCTGCTCTCGACGGCTGATATGACGGTTGTAACTTATACATTAAAAGCTAACAGTCAGCTCGTGCTTGTAAGTAATGAAGGAGTTGCCTGCTGAAGACTTAATAATAAACTGTGATGTGAACGACATACCTGTTGAAATGCCCGAGCTGGAGTGAGGGTCTGTTGCTCGCGGAGGAATCAGAAGGGCTGATCAATGATAAGACGGACCACACCCATGTCTTCGCTTTGTTTTCTCCGACATTAATCCTGTGGACAGCAACGCGCCTCTGACTGCAATCACAACCGGCAGACACCTGTACGGGCGGCTGCGCCAGACCAATAGCAAACCAGGTCAAGGGGGCGAAGCACCCCCAGGAAAAGGAAACCCCCACGATTGTATCGGCCGCACGCAACAATGCTGACTGCAAGGTCGATTCGGTTTCGATTGGTTGAATCCATTTCTCATTTTACGAAAGTGTTGCGATGAGAAGAAACACGCTGTAAAGGCCCATTCACAATGAAAATTAAACATAACCGTAACATAAACACAGAAGTTTGCGCCCAGGCTACCAAATGGGATCATTCACAATGTTTCACATAAGCATTGACATAAACATTACCGTAAGACTTTAACATGAAAGTTTGCAAACTCCAAACTTTCATGCTTATGCTTACGTGATTTGCAAACAGAACACAATCGTGGAGCGCTGAAGCATACGACAGAATATGAGGAAATGGCGTCGTTGTTATGTTTCCATGGTTACCAAGTATGTTTGCTGTTATGTTTATGTTCCCATCGTGAATGATGGTATGACTTCTTGATTTTACCGTAACGTTTATATTCTTAAGTTAACGCTCACGTTATGTTTAATTTTTATTGTGAATGAGCCTTAACGCACGGAACATTTACTTTGAGGGGACACAGAATTGCCTCGTACATTTTATCAACGATTTTCAGTGCATTACTCCCTGTAACTTCTCCAAAATTTAACAAATTCCAAAAACATTGTTTCAGTGCATGTAAAACATACAAATAAACAATCCCCGAAAATTTCAGCTTTCTAGATTAATTAGGAGCTAACAAAAGATCTCTTTAATGTGGAAAAACTAAACTTACGGAAAATGAGCGTTGAATAAAACTTATGTACATAGGTACATACGCCCCTTCTCAGAAAAACGAATAATTAACATGGATAGATTTTTCATATAATTATGTATAATGTACCATTTAAAAAATCATGGAATAAATTGTGAAGGTAAAAAAAAATATATATATATAAAATTTTCCACCCAAAATCCGCAAATTCCTGAAGAACGGGCGTTCAAATTAAAACTCGTATACCAGTTCTCAGAAAATCGAAAAATTGAAATGGATACAATTTGAGTGTGGAAGCAAGTAAAGAGATAGGTTTGGAAGTAAATCCCAAAAAGACAAAGTATATGATTATGTCTCGTGACCAGAATATTGTACGAAATGGAAATATAAAAATTGGAAATTTATCTTTTGAAGAGGTGGAGAAGTTCAAATATCTTGGAGCAACAGTAACAAATATAAATTATACTCGGGAGGAAATTAAACACAGAATAAATATGGGAAATGCCTGTTATTATTCGGTTGAGAAGCTTTTATCATCCAGTCTGCTGTCAAAAAATGTGAAAGTTAGAATTTATAAAACAGTTATATTACCGGTTGTTCTTTATGGTTGTGAAACTTGGACTGTCAGTTTGAGAGAGAAACAGAGATTAAGGATGTTTGAGAATAAGGTGCTTAGGAAGATATTTGGGGCTAAGAGGGATGAAGTTACAGGAGAATGGAGAAAGTTACACAACACAGAACTGCACGCATTATATTCTTCACCTGACGTAATTAGGAACATTAAATCCAGACGTTTGAGATGGGCAGGGCATGCAGCACGTATGGACGAATCCAGAAATGCATATAGAGTGTTAGTTGGGAGGCTGGAGGGAAAAATACCTTTAGGGAGGCCGAGACGTAGATGGGAAGATAATATTAAAATGGATTTGAGGGAGGTGGGATATGATGATAGAGAATGGATTAATCTTGCTCAGGATAGGGACCAATGGCGGGCTTATGTGAGGGCGGCAATGAACCTCCGGGTTCCTTAAAAGCCAGTAAGTAAGTAAGTAAGTAAGTAAGTAAGTAAGTAAGTAAGTAAGTAAGTAAGTAAGTAAGTAAGTAAGTAAGTAAGTAAGTAAGTAAGTACAATTTGAGTGTAGTTATATGTGATATACCGTGCCATTTTAAAGAAGGAAAACTAAATAATATATTGAAAAAAAAATCACTCAAAATCCAGTTCCATTCTTCCTTAAGAGTGGCTTCTAGAGAAAAGTTGTTTCGATTTGAATGTGTAGATTTACACAATGATTTCTGCTACAGCTGCACTAACGGAGAGGTTCTGTTCGTATTTGGTATCTACGGGTCCAACCCGAAAATTGTATAGGCATACATAAAGTACAATCTATATACGATATAAAAGAGCTCTATAAAAAAACACAATACGCGATTTACACGAAATCAACTCCAATTTTTAATCGAGTGCAGGCTTTCACGGCCGGCGTCAATAGGAGAAAAGTTTTCCGGGTTTCAGGCCGTGGTCCGTTGGTTGTGTGACCAAACGTTTCGTTCACTGCTGCGGTGAACACAACCAACGGACCACGGCCTGACACCCGGAAAACTTTTCTCTAATTTTTAAATTGGGAAATGTAACAAATGAAACAGTACGGACCGTTCAGAAAAAATGCACAATTTCCCCGAATTAAAAAGCGTATTCTTAGTCGTTTAAGGGTTAGAATTAGAAATGCCTAGCATAAACGTTCACAACGCTGACGACACTGTTGGTAACGAAGACTTTACACCAGTGGTGGGCAAAATGAACGCAACCCACAAGACAGGATTTAAATGGCAACTACATACTGTGGGAGGGGTTGCACTCTACAGTGCAGTGACGGATTTACAGACAGTTGCGTCACTACACTCCTGCCTACCATATGTAATTAGAGTAATCCATTCACGTGATATTTAATTAATCATTTTTCAAAGCAATTTCTTCGAAATTGGGATTTATATCTGTGCATGCTATTTTCAGTTGCCCAAGGAGATGAGCATCGCTTGTGGGGAGAGGATGGTATTTTTTAAAACTTTTTTCCTATTTGGTGTAAAATATTAATTTTTTGTATGTAGAGAGCTCATAGCTGTGGCAACTTAACCAAATAAAAATATTTTGAAAAAAATTATTTGGGGGTCCAAATTTGAAAAAATATACCCAATGCAGGATTGTACTAAAACCGATATATCTAAACCATTTTTAAAGATAATTTCAAACAGTTTTTTGCAATGTATTTGCAAAAGCATGTTCTACAAACTGTCTGTAACAGAATTTTGATATTAGTCCCTACGTTTGTAAAATAAACAATTAAAATTTAATAACAATTTTCTGATTTCCTTTCTTGCAAACAAACGGACGTATTTTTTAAATGAAATCAATTAACAAAATTCTGTTATAGAGAAAAGTTTCCTAATAGTCTAAAGAATGTGTGTTCTAAATTTCATGCATGTATATTTAATAGTTCAGAAATTATTTCCATTTTTGTCTGGCAATGTAGCAAAAAAAATGAAGTTACTGGAAACCGATAAAAGGTGGCGTGTGATTTAAAAATCCATAGCGCAGGAAGTTTAAAAATGACGTCTCAACATCCGATAAGGGCACAAATACCCACAAAATGTTATGCGATGCATTCCACATATATCAAAGGGTATTTTAAAGAAGAAAAAATTATTTTTTGAAAATTTAATTTACCGGAAACAACAATAAAAGTGGGCGAATGATTTAAAAATCCATAACGCAGGATGTTTAAAAATGGCGACTCAACATCTGATAAGGGCACAAATACCCACAAAATGTTATGCTATGCATTCCACACATATCACAGAGTATTTTAAGGATTTTTTAAAATTTATTCATTTTTCACCAAAAATACCATCCTCTCCCCTTAAGCGGGATCTGTGGCTGGACTTTATAAATTTAATTTTAGAAAACAGCTGTTCGCACTGGTAGGTTGATGAATACATACCGTCATTTCCCATAATTATGGTCCACGATACAACCATTCAAAGATCATTGTAGAAGTAACATAGACCGTTCGTAGATAGCTGCAGTGACTTGAATTCAAACTACAATACAGCAAGAATATAGATAAACGAGGTACTACGTTATGGAGTACAACATTTGAATAGTTGTATCGTGGACAATAGTTATGTCCAGGACCATAGTTATGGGAAATGACGGTACTCATTATTTTTTAAGCAAACTGTCTAAGCAGTGGATATGTAGTACTGGACATCTTTTAAAAAAATTTAGATCTTCACATTCTGCTTTCAAGAAGCCATCATTCTGCAAATCCAGTACCTCTAACTGCAATTCTGGGATAACATGTTCAATTTAAACATGAAAAGGAGTGGCAAAAATATTGCAATCTTTCTCCATCCTTTGAAAACCACTGAATCTGTGTTCTTTGAACTCGTATAACAGGCGATCTATTTTAAGAATGTACATATTTAAGTTCTCGTCTTGAATATTTGTAACTGATCCTAAACATGAGAAATGAAAGAACCGCCTTTCTTGTAAGTGTGATATCCTCTCGATTCATACGATTCTGCGAAAGACATTGTATCACTAATGAAGCTCCGAAGTACAGCAATCCAGTATAATCCGTCACGTACACGCGCAGTATTTTCATGGAGTGGGGGAAGGGGAAGGTAGGGGGTAAGTTTAATGCTTCGCTGAAGTCTGACGTCACTGCGGCAATGCCGCAGGAATGCCCGCCATTGCTTTACACTGTCGCGGCACATCTCGCCTTCTCGTTTAATTTCAGAATCAGTACTCTGAGTATCCAATTTATTAGCTCGTATCAAAATCTATACAAATGGTGCCTGACAATTTACGTTCATACAAAACTCTTGAATTTATTACGTCACAAAACTTCTAGACCGAACATTAAATCAGTAAGGCACAAAAAAGTAAAACTGAAAGGTAAACTATTAAACTACGGTTGTACCCACAGTGGTCCACGGCTGAGAGAGTGTCGATCTGTACAAGATTCAGAAGTAAGGGGAGAAGTCAGGTCAAGAAAACGCACAAGGACAACTGGAGGATGAATGGAGCGAAGAAGAAGAACGAATTAAGACAGTCGAAATTATGAAATCACGTAAGTCGTGAATAACATTATGTTATATGATAATAAGTGTAATGTAACTTCACATGCAGTAGATTGTCGCCATGTTGCGTAATAAAGTGGAATTCCTCGTAGCACTGCACACGCAGTAGCCGCCCTTCCAGCCCGAAATTCTTGCGATTACCTGATTACATCGGACGCATGGTCCGCAGACACGAACAGGTCGGGACGACGTCCAGTCACGAATCCAAGAGCGGCCGGTTTGAACTCCGTGGAGATGGAAATGCAGCAGTACTTAGCATATATTGGTTTTCATTTTCATCAAACTGAATTTCAATGGATAATAAATAAGTAAATAAATTGTGATGCTGCGAAAAACACATTTCGAGATTTTCACCGGAACATACTTGAAACAGCTGAACGAAACTAGTGAACAGAAATGTCTTTTATTACGTCATATTTTCAATTTCTTGGTATTAACTTACTTACTTACTTACTGGCTTTTAAGGAACCCGGAGGTTCATTGCCGCCCTCACATAAACCCGCTATTGGTCCCTATCCTGAGCAAGATTAATCCAGTCTCTATCATCATATCCCACCTACCTCAAATCCATTTTAATATTATCTTCCCATCTACGTCTCGGCCTCCCTAAAGGTTTTTTCCTTCCGGCCTCCCAACTAACACTCTATATCCATTTCTGGATTCGTCCATACGTGCTACATGCCCTGCCCATCTCAAACGTCTGGATTTAATGTTCCTAATTATGTCAGATGAAAAATACAATGCGTGCAGTTCTGTGTTGTGTAACTTTCTCCATTCTCCTGTAACTTCATCCCTCTTAGCCCTAAATATTTTCCTAAGCACCTTATTCTCAAACACCCTTAATCTCTGTTCCTCTCTCAAAGTGAGAGTCCAAGTTTCACAACCATAAAGAACAACCGGTAATATAACTGTTTTATAAATTCTAACTTTCAGATTTTTCGACAACAGACTGGATGATAAGAGCTTCTCAACCGAATAATAACAGGCATTTCCCATATTTATTTTGCGTTTAATTTTCTCCCGAGTATCATTTATATTTGTTACTGTTGCTCCAAGATATTTGAACTTCTCCTCCTCTTCAAAAGATACATCTCCAATTTTTATATTTCCATTTCGTACAATAATCTGGCCACGAAACATAATCATATACTTTGTCTTTTCGGGATTTACTTCCAAACCTATCTCTTTACTTGCTTCCAGTAAAATTCCCGTGTTTTCCCTAATCGTTTGCGGATTTTTCCATGTAACCGTGTCATTGTTTATTAATGACTTCAATATTCAACAGCCTTTGTGAACTCAACCTGCACAATTCCTCATTGTTACTTTCTGCGTACACGCCCAGCTGGCTCATGAATTGCATCACCTCTTTGCAAGTCAGTGAAGTGGGGAGTCGCACTGCTATTTACGTCGCTACTTGTTGCAGTCATTTTCTGATGCGTTCCCAATATCTTAACAGATAACTAGTTTCGCAAACTACGTATTTATAAAATAGGTTTTTTTTTAGCTGATTGTATGTTTCAAGCCCTTCAAAATATCGTAAATTAACTCGTGAAATAACACAACATTTCGTGTAGGCCTACACCCGAATTTTTGTTTTTAGCACGAATTTATTCGAAATTAGCGCTTTTAAAGGGAAATTTTAATTTTGTTAACGAAATTTTAATTCAAAAGTGCCCTCCTCTTAATTAGAGAGTCAGTAAAACTTTTCTGGTATCATCAATATGGACTTAAATTCAATGGACTGAAAAAACTGATGCACCATTATCATTTTTATTTGTCTTGTTAGCTTTCATTGTTTGTTTACTTGTTTGTCATTTGTCTTATTATGTTAACTGCCATTGTTAGTTTTTTTGTTAATTTGTTTACATGTTTGTCAATTTACCTACTCTGTTAACTTCCATTGTTTATTAGTTAGTTTGCTGTTTGCTTGTTTGTCACTTTTCTTACTCTGTTATCTTTCATTGTCTGTTTGTTTGCTTTGTCTAATGGCAGCCTCTGATTTGAGGAAGCTCTGGTATATAGCTCTGGTATATACAGGGTGATTCTCGAGGATTTACCACCACTTACGGAGCTTATTTCCGAAGTCATTCCGAGCAAAATATGTCATATAAACATTTGTCCTAATCTCAATATTTTCAGAGTTATAATAATTTGAACTTATTTGTAAAATACCATTGCTCTTTAGTTTTAAGGGTAAAAGAATATTACAGATAAAGAATGAACTATTCAGGAGTATCATTTCTTTAATTAGCTAGTATTCTGAAGCTAAAAATGTGTTGTGAATTCCATAGTTGCTTCGTCCAGAATTTTTTTCTATTTTTAACTACAAAATTACATTTTTCTTACATCTTTATCATAACAATTGTTACAAATCACGCCACTCTTGTGAATTCTTCAAGACTGTACATTATGATGCATAATTAAATTATAAAGGATAAAGTTCCTAAAGTCGTATGATTTGTAACAATTTTTGTGATAAGTGCGTAAGAATGATGTAATTTTTAGTTAAAAACTGACAAAAAAAAATCTTTACAAAGCAATTCACAACACATTTTTAGCTTCAGAATATTAGCCAATTAAAGAAATGACACTTCTCAATAGTTCCTTCTCTTTTTTGAATCTTGCGTACACTACTTTTAACACTTGAATATAAGTAATTGATTAACACACTAAAACACACCCAGATCAAATTCTCAACACACAGTTCAATTTCAGCACACACACACTATTTGACTCCACTTTTGAACACTTTTCAACAATCAAACGCACCCACACAACAGACAGAGAAGTTTGAGATGACGCCGAGATCTAGTAGGCTCTGAGGATGGTGTGATGAAGCACCGAAACAGCTGTAAGCCGCACAGACTTACATAATCAACACGAGTAAGTCCTCTAGTTAATCAATCACATATAGTTCCTTCTCTATTTGTAATATTCTTTTACTCTTAAAACTAAATAAAAAAAAAGGTGTTTTACTAACAAATTCAAATTAGTGTAACTCTGAAAGTATTGAGATTAGGACAAATGTTTATATGGCATGTTTTGCTCAGAATGTCTTCGAAAATAAGCTCCGTAAGTGGCTGTAAATCCACGTGAATCACCCTGTATATACACAGTATATTAGATGCCACATAAGTTTGTGGGTGAACTAATACACTAAGCTTTGGCGAAGCTAACAATCAGTCTCCTGCGCTATGCTGTTGGCAGATTGGTGTTGGCTGCATTAACGATTTTGTTTCAATTAGGGAGTGAAATTTTCTTAAAAATTGTGACTGATTAAGGTATAATCTGTTGCACAATGATGTTTATGTGCAACCTTTTAAATTTAATATTGAAACCCAATTTGTTTTAATAAGTTATAGAATTTTGAATATAATATTCATACCGGATTTCGAGTGACTTTACTTTTAAATATAAAGTAGAAACAGTCTGAATGTTTTGTGGTGTCTATTAGTTTATACATATTACTCACACAAAGTATATGAGACTATTCTTACACGAATTTTTCTACATAACAGGTACTGTAAGTGCTCTCAGAAAATTGAAGTATTGTTAAAATGTAGAAATTTTATAATTCTCTTGATGACGCAGACCTCCAATCTTTGTAGCAATATTCAGTAACGTATTTTGCACGATGAAAGTACAAATTTTAAATTTAAAAAATGTCAACACGAATTTATGTTTTGTTTTTTATGCGATATAACACCGAAAATTAATCACATTACTACTTACTTACTGGCTTTTAAGGAACCCGGAGGTTCATTGTCGCCCTCACATAAGCCCGCCATTGGTCCCTATCCTGAGCAAGATTAATCCAGTCTCTATCATCATATCCCACCTTCCTCAAATCCATTTTAATATTATCTTCCCATTTACGTCTCGGCCTCCCTAAAGGTCTTTTTCCCTCCGGCCTCCCAACTAACACTCTATATGCATTTCTGGATTCGCCCATACGTGCTACATGCCCTGCCTATCTCAAACGTCTGGATTTAATGTTCCTAATTATGTCAGGTGAAGAATACAATGCGTGCAGTTCTGTGTTGTGTAACTTTCTCCATTCTCCTGTAACTTCATCCCTCTTAGCCCCAAATATTTTCCTAAGCACTTTATTCTCAAACACCCTTAACCTATGTTCCTCTCTCAAAGTGAGAGTCCGAGTTTCACAGCCATACAGAACAACCGGTAATATAACTGTTTTATAAATTCTAACTTTCAGATTTTTCGACAGCATCACATTATTACACCGAAATTTAAGATTTTTATTCATCACAAAATAGGATCCCCAATTAGACTATTGGTCGTATCAAAAATAATATTTGGCAGACTTTGCTGATAACGATTCGTGTGAATTGATAGAATATATCTCCTCCCAACTATGTACGTTTAAGTTTTAATTAAATTTTTACTTTTTAATGACTTTCAAAACTTAAATAATATACATTACGCTACAACTATCTTTATATTCGTATTTCTGATCTTTAACGAGTGGTTGCACTTGAATGCTATAGGCCTACTTTGGGGAAGTTCATGTCGCGTGCTCGCGGCGTTGGATCGGAGGACGGTGACGGCAATTAATGACCGGAAGGGCGTAAATGCAGCTCCGCCATCCATCAACAGCAGCGCCGCTCTTTGTGAGTGCGGTGCGACGTCCAGCCGGCAGACAATTACCGGCCAAGACTCAGATTCGCGAGTGGCGGGATTGTTGAACTATAGCAACAGCGAGAGAGAGAGAGAGAGAGAGAGAGAGAGAGAGAGAGAGAGAGAGAGAGAGAGACAGACAGACAGAAAGAGAGACAGAGAGAGAGCTGGGAATGGGAAAAGCCGTGACTACCGAACACGACAAACCCCACAGCAACACGAGCCGCAGAGAACAATATTAAAACAGTTTAAGGTAATTTGAAATAAGTTAGATATTTGGTGGAACTTGGATATATTCTCACATCCCACCCGGAAAAAAAGTAATTGAATCACTGAAAATAACCTCAGAATTGTAGCACACTACTCTAGAGACACGATGTGATCACTGAGAACGTTAAATACTTGATAAGTTATACAGGGACATCATTTTATTTTTACTTCAATTTTTATTGTACTTGAGTTTTTTAATGTACTTCACTCCCACCCCTTCTACTAATGAAGTTCAACCGTCCTCCACACAGATCCAAGACCGCATACGGTCATAGTAAACAGTACGTTACAAAAATATGTTCGCGTTTTCCAGTGACGAAAGAGCTTTCAATATTGAATCATTTTCCATTTGCCTACGTCGCATTCCGGTTTCCCACCTGCTTCTATTCGCCTCTCTGTAAATGCTAGTGGCTGGGCTGTCTTAGCTCTTTTCTGAGAACATTAATTTCTGTTAGGAATTGGACGTCTACGTAATATTATACAACTGTTTAAAATAACTTAAATAAAAGGGCCTCGTTAAGTAATTAACTGTCACATGATTTCCTTCCTTTCTACGACACTGCGACGTAACCACTTGGACGGACAGTAGATAGCATGTCTGAGTAATTTTATCTTTTCGCATCGGGCAGAAATGAAGATTGAATTTACAGTACGTAAGGTACTCTTTTATAGATTAAGTACAGAATTATTTCCACATGACTTACTAGTACCAAGGACGAAATTGGTAATTGGGATTAGGTACAATAGTCTATAGTGCGATAATATGCACATTAGAACTGAAGCCTGTATCGAATTGAACGGCCACCACTTTAAAAAATGTGTTTAAATATCCATATTATGATTATTTTTCAATTTAACTTCATTTTCTAAATTTTACGCTAATGTGCTGTAGACAGTATAATACAGACGTGGACAAATTATTAACAAAATTGACGATTTTTATGATATTTTGTTTACAAAATTTGACTTTTCAATTTAGACTACAGTTGACAATTTTGGATATTTCCATCATTACAGTAGAGAGAAATATGCAAAAATGTCAACTGTAGTTTAAATTGAGGAGTCAAGTTTTGTAAAAATATATAATAAAAATCTTCAATTTTGCTAATAATTTGTAAATTAGCAAAAATATCAACTGCAATGAAGAGTCAAATTTTGTAAAAATATAAAACAAAAATCTTCAGTTTTGCTAATAATTTGGAAATATCCAAAATGTCAGCTGCAGTCCAAATTGAAGAATCGAATTTTGTAAAAAATATACAATAAAAATCTTCAGTTTTGCTAATAATTTGTAAATATGCAAAAATATCAAATGTAGTCCAAATTGAGGAGTTAAATTTTGAAAAATATGCAACACTAATCTTCAATTTTGCTAATAATTTGGAAATACACAAAAATGTCAACTGTAGTCTAAATTGAAGAATCATATTTTGTAAAAATATATAATAAAAATGTTCAATTTTGCTAATAATTTGTCCACGTCTGTATACACTGCGTAATGAATACGTCCGCATGGACAGCTCAGTTCGTGAGTAAAAACACTCATTGTTAATACTGTACTGTATTTTGATTAAACAAAAACCTAATGAAAATTATCAAACTAAAAATCGCGATAATTCCTAGTTTACGTGGATGGATGAACTACTTTTCTTCCCTCCTATACCTAGTAAAGTCATTTGTTTATATTTTACGCCAGTATCATCGAACTCCAGTCGTGGAAGGGGGTAGCAAATGTATAGTCAGGTTAATATTAGAAATGTTAGTAAAAATAAAATGATGTCCCTGTTCAAGTCTCTAGAAGGAAGTTGCAGCAGGAAGGGAATTCACTGTCTAGCTAGTAAACGCCGACTGTCTCTTTCGCGGCCGTGTATACGATTAATGTTCTTCAATAAGTGTAGGCCACATCAAAGCAAGATGGTCGTGTTTAATTCTAATTGGCTATCCATGACGGAATGTTAACAGAACTATTTTCCTGTACGGAATTCCAGTTTATTGACTTATAACGTTATTGCTGTTAAAGATAATCCAATGTGCTAATCTGTATTCTTTGTTAAATATGGTGACGATATGGTGTTTTTAAGGCATAAACTTCTTAAGGGTATTTTGCCAAATGAAGGTGAGATGCGGTTATTGAGAATACAAGAACCCTTTGCTTGGAGTTCGCGTGCACTACTGTTAGATTATTATTTTAGTTTTACTGTATTAAGTCTATCGGTTTTTCGTCTACTAAAACCAGACATGGATTGCATAAGATATTTCAAGAAACTTGTTGTTGTTTTCTAATGCCAGGTGTTTGACAATAAAGTCATTTGACCTCTTGCACTCCAATATTTTTCAAAGATAATATCATGGCCAGCCACTGAAGCACAGATTTTGAGGTGTTCCGAATCCATTTCTTGGTTTGAGTTGCACAATGGGCAGTTAGGGGACTGATATATTCCAATTCTATGCAGGTGTTTGGCCAAACAATCATGGCCTGTTGCCAATCTAAATGCAGCTACAGACGATTTTCGTGGTAAATCGGGAATTAACTGTGGATTTTGATGCAGAGAGTTCCATTTTTTCCCTTGAGATTGTGTTATCAAATTTTGTTTGTTGAAGTCTAAGTATGTAGATTTAATAAATCTTTTCACAGAGTAATACGTAGATTTAGTAACAGGTCTGTAAGTAGCAGTGCTGCCCTTCTTTGCTAAAGCATCAAGAAAGTTCGGAAGAAAGTATGGCATCAGTTGGCGAACACAAGAATGAAGGAACACCTATATTATGAAGGTAATCTACAAGTATTACATAAATCGAGAATAATAGTGTTGAATCTTAAATTACCTGAAATCAAGAAACCAAGTAGATTTCTTTTGTATCCTGAATAGTTCGACCATGATACGTTAAGACAAGTATAAAAAACCAGCATCTTAAGTAAAGCAAGTGATATTAGGTGGATTAAGTATTAGTGGAATTAGCTAAACAAGTGAAGTGTTGATAAGCGGAAACAAAGTCGTCAGTCTCTTTCCATTATAAGATATTATAACGGTGGTGTCAGAAATCCTGATGAATTTCAGTAGCCCTATGGTCATTGTTGGGAGTTGAACGCAATAGCCAACCGTTCTGCAAGCCATCAGACATTCCGTGGTAAGAATAAACATGAATATATAGTTTATACTGGACTTTTTTTTAGTAAATACTCTTGTTTGTAAGAATAAAAACATTTGAGTACCTACTCATAACATGGAAGCATAGTAGAATATACTCAAGCGTCCATCTTGTACAGAATATATACTCATGCTTGATAAGAATAAAAGCTAGTATATTCTCATATTTATAAGTTCGTTCTTATGCCATTCTGAGTATGGTTTGTAGCAGGCTCAATTCTGAATATTTGTTGATTTGTGTTCAGTTTAAAGTTAAATAAAAAAAATGGCAGAATTTATGAACGATGTAGTGCCTCATGGAAAAATATAGAAAAAGACGTGAACTCCAGAAGCCTTTAACGCTTCACAAAAGTGAATGTGAAAAAGGTTAAACACATATTTGTTATTCATAAAAAAACGTAACCTATAAAAATATGAATGGCTATCAAATTATAAGGTTAGATTGTATTGTTAAATGTAATTAACAATTACAGTTTATTTTGTAAAATTTGAATTGCAAAATGCAATTACTTGTAACTTTAAATTATACATATAAAACTCTTTATAATAAAAAATAGAATTAGCATAACTGGAATTCTAGAAATATCCAACATCCCGTAATGATGATTTCCCAGTACTATTTTCTTGTTTCCTGTTTATTAACGTCACTTCTCTGAATCACTCTCTCTTTCATGTTCATTTATTTATTCATTTATTTATTTACTTATTTATTTAATTAATTAATTAATTTACTTATTTATTTATTTATAAAAAGCAAAACACAAACCACTACAGCATGCGGATAACATGTGAAAGTCTATAAAAAAACTGAACATCACGGTGCAATGTAATCAAAGAGGATAGGTAACACGAGTATATACTAACTTTTGAACGATCAAGAAGGCTGTAGAGATGAGTATATATTCGCGTTAGGTAGAATGTCTTTAATCTTACGAATATGAGTATGTTCTAGTGGTTACGAGAATATAATCAGAGGAAGTGCTCATACTCCAAAGTACAAACCTTGAGAAAGTACTTAAGCTTTATTCTTACTACCCATTAAGTTAAAGTAAAGTTTAACGAGCACAACAACAACGGTGTCGAAAGAAGCACGACACGAGAGATATGAAGTAACACGTTCCCTTGGACACATGATATCGTGGATGAATTGATTCCTTACCGTCTTGCAGAGGTCGCTGTCGCCCAGTCGCTCCGGAGGACTCCGGAACTCAACGGAGCTGCCGGAGTTGCGCCTGGGTTTGCTCAGGTCGAGACGCAGAATGCCGGAGGTCGCCTCGCGCCTCGGGGGACTCCGCTCCGCGGGGCTCTTCGGAGCATCCATTCAGAGTTGACTGCGCCACCACGCGATTGCCTCTTAAGTTGGTACTACTGCAAACAATGTGAGGTCTGCACAACATCAAACTAATATAAATAAATTCCCTGTAATAGACATTCAGGCTAAGGACCAACTTCAAGTATTGGAATTTTTAGTACGTACCAGGAAAGGACAGATAATTTTCTTTCTCACTCCGCTTAACCTCTCCTTTTTACACACCACTGCGGTTAGGGGAAGGAGAGTCATCTAGACATCTCATAAATGCTGGCCTTCGAGGGACACCCATCCCGTGGACAGAAGATAATTGTTTCCATGTCCACGCCGGAAATCGAACACGGACCGCTCGGTTTGGAATCGCACGCACTATCTACAAGCCCAGAACGGCTGACTATGGATAACAGAACAGCGATGACGACAAAGATCGTGAGGGGAATAAATTTACACGTCTCACATTTTTTCATCACGAAAATGACAAGAGACTAATGTACTGTAACTATATAATATAAAATACGATTTTTTGCAATACTGACAATTTCAAAATGCCTCCAAAATGTGCGTAATTTTGCATTTTCTTTTATCGTAATAAATTAATAGATTTTTATTATTTCTGAATCAGCGAAATTTATTCTGTTAAAAATCTACAGCGCTTTTCTTTCACGCTGCGGCCAGCGAATGGCGGGTTGCACGTCGGCCGCAGCAGAGCGGACTCCCGCCGAAACTGTTACAATATCCCCGCCGCCCGCGCATAAGATTCGTTCCTGTTCCATGCATAAGAATGTACGACTTTTAAGTGCTAATTAAGTTACGAGTGTTATCAGTGCTTGCGCTGTTTTCCATAATGCCTCGACACGATTACACATTACTACGAACGATTTTTACGTACGACACATAATTATGTGACAACGAACTTTTGTAGGGAAGTTAGAAGGCGATTTGAAACACAATTTCCCGCTTTCCTGTCCCACACAGAGAAGCCGTGCGAAGACTTGTGAACAGATTAAGGGAAGCGGGGTCGATTCGTGATGTAACAGGATCCTCTGATTGAACTGTACGCGATTATATCTATGGGGGAACTTGGAAAATAAAGTGTGTACACCATTGGAAGAACTAAAAGAAAACATCAGGCGAGAAATTGACTCAATTTCGGATATCGAACTCTCTAGTCCCCATTTCAGTTTGGTTGAGAGCTTTCCCCTCTACTCACACTCTCTACCGTCAGTGAAGGGGAAGGTGCTACAGTCCGTCGTAAAAACGTTCGACTAATTGACTTACAACACAAAGTGTCAAAATCTATATTTCGAAAGTCTATACCAAGAAGTCAATTCTATTTTTATTACTGTCTATATCAATAATTTGCATATTAAAATATTTAATGAGTTCAATATACGACAGTTACTTGTAACGTAAGAAGAAATAAATACTAAAACAGGCGTACAACTGACATATTAAATTTAAGTATTTCGATCTTAATAAGCATAGGTCTACTAAACCAGTAGTAATGCGTTTCTACGTTCAGCTACACAAATTATAGTACTATGCAGTGAATTTAAGTGGAATTATGAATAATAACATTATAATACAAAGCCTGTATTATGACATGCATTATAATAAAATTAGAACTAGGAATATTTTTATAGACTTTCATAATCTGTTTTGTGCGGAAATCAAGAATTAATTTAAATTAACATACCTCTTTACGTCTTATCTTATGACTATTATCACTATTATCTTCATCACCGTTTACCGCAGCTAATATTTTGTCTAAAGTTGGCAGTTCTTGACGAAAAAAGAATTGGTGAACTTTAGATCTTATTGCTGATTTTGTGAATTCGTCGTATTTTTCGAATAGTGGAACAGTTTTGCGAAATTTCACCGGACTCTTTAATTTATTGTCATTCATCTTCGCCTCTCTTCTGATGCGATAAACACTTGCTTTTCCCACTCCCGTCAGTTTCCCCGTCATCTCAGCCACCTTTTCTAAACTGTAAGTTGGATTTTCAGCACATAACGTTTGAAATAAATTCAACACACATCTCTGCTGACCACTTCGCATTGGTTTACCTTTTTTATGTTTTATAACACTGCTGGAAGCCATAATGTTCGTTAAATAATTTACAAACTACAATAAAATACGGTCCTAATCCTAAATAAAAAAAACTATGTACTTATATAAGAAATTAACACTACACTATGTACACTATTTCCTATACCGATATTCACAAAACACTACGAAGTAAACTGTAAGGACGAAACAAATCTCAAACCACTCGGGGCAAAAGATAAATGTTTTCTCCACCGCTAGTTGCTGCACTGCGACATACACACTGGGACAATCTACACTGTGTCGCTCCCCAACATTCAAACCAACATTCGTTAATTTTATTAGTAGCCAGTTGAAAATATTATAACAATGACACTAAAATATACTGAAACAAGTCATTGTCAAACATCTGTATGGCTGCATTTTATATCCCCTAGTGTACTTTAGTAAATATTTTATTTTGTTCTGTGTACAGCGTAGGGGGAGCAGGTATAAGAAGTAACAGCTACTGCTCGGTTGCTAACGGTATCTGAGGAATAGGGAGGGGGAAATAATGTCTTCGCGCCCTCTCAACTTGCAAGAAATGCCGTTTAGTGTGAATGAAAATTTCTTGAGAAGTTGCCAGAAATGTGTGGACAGAGAAGGACATTATGATTATGTTATGATGAGGTATGTGCTTATCATTGTAATGGTAACTGTTCTATGAGAACGTGAAGCGGTAGCGGGGATAACAACTGTTCCTTGCCGCCGTACGCTGGCCGCACTGACTTTATACCTGAGTTTAGGATTTCTGATTTTTCGGCGTGTAAAATATCAAAGCCACAACTTTCTATACAATTTTAAATTTTGAATGGGCAAATATTTAGAATAAAATACCAAATTGTTACACTAGCTTCAGCAAATGTCACAGAGAGCGTAAATTCCAGTTCCAAAAATTATTCCAAGTTATACACGGACATCATTTTATTTTTACTTCAATTTTTATTGTACCTGAGTTTTTGAATGTACTTCACTCCCACCCCTTCTACTAATGAAGTTCAACCGTCCTCCACACAGATCCAAGACCGCATATACAGTCATAGTAAACAGTACGTTCCAAAAATATGTTCACGTTTTCCAGTGACGAAAGAGCTTCCAATATTGCATCATTTTCTATTTTCCTACGTCGCATCCCGGTTTCCCCCCACCTGCTTCTATTCGCCTCTCTGTAAATGCTAGTGGCTGGGCTGTCTTAGCTCTTTTCTGGGAACATTAATTTCTGTTAGGAATTGGACGTCTACGTAATATTATACAACTGTTTGAAATAACTTAAATAAAAGGGCCTCGTTAAGTAATTAACTGTCACGTGATTTCCTCCCTTTCTACGACGCTGCGACATAACCACTTAGACGGACAGTAGGAAGCATGTCTGAGTAATCTTTTCGGATCGGACAGAAGTGAACATTGGATTTACAGTACGTAAGGTACTCTTTTATAGAGTAAGTACAGAATTATTTCAACATGAGTTACTAGTACGAAGGACGAAACTGGTAATTGGGATTAGGTACAATAGTCTATAGTGCGATAATATGCACATTAGAACTGAAGCCTGTATCGAAATGAATGGCCACCATTTAAAAAAAATGTGTTTAAATATCCATATTATGATTATTTTTCAATTTAACTGCATTCTCTATATTGTACGCTAATGTGCTGTAGACAGTATAATATACACTGCATAATGAATACGTCCATATGGACAGCTCAGTTCGTGAGTAAAAACACTCATTGTTAATACTGTACTGTATTTTGATTAAACAAAAACCTAATGAAAATTATCGAACTCAAAATCGCGAAATTTCCTAGTTTACGTAAATGGATGAAGTACTTTTCTTCCCTCTTATACCTAGTAAATTGATTTGTTTGTATTTTACGCCAGTATCATCGAACTCCAGTCGTTGAAGGGGGTAGCAAACGTGTTTCCGGTTCTTAATCGTTGATCCAAAGGTATAGCCAGGTTAATATTGGAAATGTTAGTAAAAATATAATGATGTCCCTGTGTAGGAAGTTGCAAATTCAAACGAGAGCGATTGTGTGGCTCAGCTGGTTGTCAAGAACGAACGACGCGTATTCAGAGGCACTTACTGCCACCCCAAACAATTTTTGCAGGAAAATATTGAAAACTTGACTTATGCATATTCTGAAGACAGTCGGCACCATACCAACTCGCACTCGTGCGTGATCCAACGAAGCTAGCCTAACCAGGCTACTTTTAATTTCACAACTTTACACCTTTTATGGCATCGATGTACGCCTAGGTGATTTTATTCCACCAGAAAA
The DNA here is from genome assembly GCF_040183065.1 of Periplaneta americana. Lineage (NCBI taxonomy): Eukaryota > Metazoa > Arthropoda > Insecta > Blattodea > Blattidae > Periplaneta > Periplaneta americana. The sequence continues at coordinate 6,309,862 of NC_091124.1, read as the reverse complement.
TAAAGCATCGCGATTACAGTGATATTACCAATACATCAATCCTTTGTAACATACATTACATAGGCTTGCATACACAACATACATACGGGCTATTCCATATGAAATTGATTAGTAAAAAACCTCGCACTTTTTATACTCTAATTTTTTCCCTACTTATACAAGGTGCTGAGGGGAGTGCATTTTCAAAAATATACTATCGAAAGTCAAACGGTTTTCGTATTATTGAGCGACAAATTTAGCGTATTTTATAAAAACAAGCCTCGTTCAGCGCTCAGAAGTCTGGAACCATTTACTGCAGAACATTGAACGGGAGCTTATTTTGAAGCTGACATTTGGTAGGTTATGTTAAGAAGTAATCCTTATTTTTATTGTACACAGAGAGACAAATAATCTGATTTTACTTACTTTTAGGCTTTTTGCCCATTTGTAAAAATGTAAAAAAATATTGAGAAAAAAACCTTGCATTATTAAGAGAGATTCGGCATTGTTTGCTTAGTGGCTCGGCAATAAGTTTCGAGGGTATTAAATAGATTATTTTCACACGCCTGGACTTGAAAGGCGCAGTACCGCACGCGCTGGCCGAGAGCTGAAGATATGCGAGCGTTGGGCGTCATTTTACTCCTGTGTTTATGAAAACTTGTGATAAAGCTAGCCCAGCCATGATTGCTAGACGACACATCACGTGTTTGTCTCCTGGCCTTGCTTGTCTCGACTACCTACAGTCAGCTGGTTAGTTCACGCGCGTACTATTTATTTTCTTTATTTGATATTTTCAATACTTTCTTATCAACGTGCCATCAGTAAAAAAAATGTGTTTATTTGTACTTTCAATGCGGAATCTAACTATATATTTTTAAAATATTTGTTCCTAGGCAAAGGCGTCTTAATGAGGAAAAATCTAAATTTCTCCATTTGCATAAAAAGTAAGAAAATCTGTTTACATGTCAATATAAACTTTAATTTCTCAGCATCAAAATAAACCATGATTTTGATCATTGGGTGAAAGGGTTTCGGAGCTACAACAGTTTAAAGTTGCTAATTTTATGAAAATACGATAAATTTAAATATTTTTAATTTAAACACTATGAAGTTCTGATACCTCAAACTTTGCACAAAGCATTGTATCACAGTTGTCAACGGACAAAAAACGTTTCATTGTATTTAAAAATTGCAAGGTCAATTTTCTCTATATTTCGGTCGATCTGAGATGGAATAGCCCATGTGCATCGATAACCAAAATTTTTAGTCCCGTTTCCCTGCGATGGACGTTGTTCGATCACAGGGGCTTCTTTTTGAAACGGAGGAGTTGAGCAGTCGTCGGTTGTCCAGTGATCACAAAGCCTGTCTTTGGATCAGAAGTTCACGAGTTCAGATATGGCCGAAGGTAGGCTTTCAAATTACTATATTAGCAATACTTTATTCTGAAGGAAAATAAAGCCTGGAGTCGCGGGTCGAACCTTGTTCCTTATTGTTAAACACAGTTGCTTCTCGTCCCATCAGTTATTTGTTTTGGACAAAGCAGAAAACTAAGTAAATGCGAAATGTGGTACTTACTCGTCCACCGCTGGCTGCGTCCGCCTCTCTTCTGGGTATGACGACAACTAATGCTCACCGCGCCCAACACACACATTAGCATGGAGGGGGGGGGGTTGCTGTATTAGTTGCTATAGTAACTGTCAAGTGCAACATTGAACATTACACGCAAATTGTGCTTGTTGCTGCTCCTTCAGAGAAACATTTTTAGACTCCGTTCACATGTCAGTGATCCCGAAAAGGCCTTATTTCCCTTCTGCGAACACAACCCTAATGAAAACACTACAAATTCTGTCGTTGTCGGTGGTGTTTGATAACAACTCGTGACAGTCGTGGTCTTCTTCGGAAGAGAAGTACATCTTGTAGCCCCGTATTGTGAATTAAGTCGTGTACAACAAGTTATGTTCCTGAATAAGAAGGTTCCAGACAAATTTATCGACCACTTTTTCCTAATTTTAAAACTAAATTCTGGACGTCACATAATGCATAATTCTGGCTGCCTTCCCAGCTATTGTTTTGAAATTTTCTCACAATGGTAAACTTGTTCATTACATTTGTACAGGGACATCATTTTATTTTTACTAACATTTCTAATATTAACCTGGCTATACCTTTAGAGAACCGGAAACACCGTTCGCTACCCCCTTCCACGACTGGAGTTCGATGATACCGGCGTAAAACACAAACAAATCACTTTACTAGGTATAGGAGGGAAGAAAAGTAGTTCATCCATTTACGTAAACTAGGAAATATTGCGATTTGGAGTTCGATAGTTTTCATTAGGTTTTTGTTTAATCAAAATGCAATACTGTATTAACAATAAGCGTTTTTATTCACGAACTGAGTTATCCATGCGAACGTATTCATTATGCAGTATATATTATACTGTCTACAGCACATTGGCGTACAATATAGGGAATGAAGTTAAATTGAAAAATAATCATAATATGGATATTTAAACACATATTTGAAAATGGTGGCCGTTCATTTCGATACAGGCTTCAGTTCTAATGTGCATATTATCGCACTATAGACTATTGTACCTAATTCCAATTACCAGTTTCGTCCTTCGTACTAGTAACTCATGTTTAAATAATTCTGTACCTACTCTATAAAAGAGTACCTTACGTACTGTAAATTCAATCTTCACTTCTGCCCGACCCGCACAGATAAAATTACTCAGACATGCTATCTACTGTCCGTCCAAGTGGTTATGCCGCAGAATCGTAGAAAGGGGGGAAATCACGTGACAGTTAATTACTTAACGAGGCCCTTTTATTTAAGTTATTTTAAACAGTTTTATAATATTACGTAAACGTCCAATTCCTAACAGAAATTAATGTTTTAAGAAAAGAGCTAAGACAGCCCAGCTTTTACAGAGAGGCGAGGAGAAGCAGGTGGGGGAAATCGGGATGCGACGTAGGCAAACGGACAGTACCTGTGCGAAAATATGATTCAATACTGAAAGCTCTTTCGTCACTGGAAAACGCGAACATATTTCTGGAACGTACTACACTCACTAACTCAGTACTGCTTACTATATGCGACCTTGATTCTGTGTGGAGTACAGTTGGAACTTCATTAGTAGAAGGGGTGGGAGTGAAGTACATTAAAAAACTCAGGTACAATAAAAATTGAAGTAAAAATAAAATGATGTCCCTGTAGTAACACATCATTGTTCACACTTTCAGACACCAATACGTATAACAAATTAGATGATATGAAAGTGGGGTATACTTTCTTTTCTGTTTTATGTACTTCGCAGTAATTCAGTTCCCTGTTATGTTGTTATGATATTATCGTTCATAATGTATTATAATTCAATTTAATTCCTAAATTAAATCCTTTAACTATGCACCGTAAGATGAAGATACATTTTGATTTTCTGGATTGCACACAAAAGCATCAATTCATTGTACGGCTTAGCTACAGCATGTAATCAATTTCGTACAAGTTCCCATGCTACGTCTTCCGATATGTTCTATTCGCTTCTAATATTCCCGGCACTTCGCTTTTAACGGAAAACAGTAGACCTATATTTAAAATTGATAAGAATATGAAAAGGTATTAATCCTTCATAATGGGATTCTATGTCAGAAACAAAACAGCATGTCTGTAGGAATCATAATACTGTGTGCTCCATATTTTTTAAATAAATAATTTTTAGATTACAATATAATTATGTAATCGATAATTTATTACTGACACGATACACAGCTGTGCAGTGTTGGATCTGGTTTGCCTATACTGAGTCAAATAGTCCGAACACACCCACCATTTGACTCCACACTACCAAACACAAACGCATACTCCTCTAGCAAAACACCGAGGAACTGGAAGAACCAAGGACCCTAATAGTTCTGAAAATGGCCGACACAAAGCTGAAACTAGTCAACTAGGTAATCACCAGAGAGAGCATTTGGTGTACGTAAACCGTAGAGTTAACTGCTACATGCTCTATATCGTAATGCATTAGGGAGCAAGGAAGGGAGGGGGTGAATGTCATCGTGTCGCTACAAAAACGACATTTGTTACAGTGCACGACAATATACTTCATTAAGCTTTTCTTCTTTCATTTCATCAGATCACAATAATCGCATTGATTTTTCAAACAGAGCTGCAATGGTAACATGATTTACTTTCTCTAGCTCTTCGGATGTCAATAGAAACATTTTGCCCACACCTTCAGTTTGAAGTCCCCCAACAATAACATTAGCAACGGATCTGTTTGCAATATTTGTCGTTTCGTCTACAGATACCCACAATTTTTCATCTTTTAAGGTTTCTCTAATTTCACGTAAGACATCTTCATAACATTTTGCTAAGTAACCCATACGAAGAGTAGATTGTCGGGATAGTGTTCTACCTGTATATTTTTTCAAAAATGATCTGACACATGGGTGTTTCAGTTTTTTAAATGGAATATCTGCCCTAACGAACATGTGGCCCAAGCCTTGGTAAAAATCACATTCCATATTTGAACTCGTGGGAATAGCTTCGACTTTCTTCAAATTCAACAACTTAAAACATTCCTTGTGTCTTTTAGAGTTGCATTATTTTTGTACATGGTGTCTCTCGTTCCTCAGTAGATCGACTTTGCATACCATGCATGTACGTTTTTCACCATCCGTGGAAAAGTGAAATCCGAACTCCTCAACAAATCGCTGCAATTGTACATGCCGAGGCATCTTTTTTTCCGCATATCGTAAACTGTGTTGTAATGTAAAGCCAAATAAATGCTTTGCACTTACGGTAAACACAAGCACAACTAATTAGAAGGACTGCGATAGGAAAAAAGTAAATACAGGAAATAGTGTAGAAGGAGCAATAAAGAAGAATATGAAGAAGACAGGAAATTCAATTACGCCAGGAAATGCACAGGTATTGAAAACTATCAAAGACAGCACATATAACATCAGAGAGCTCTGTGCGTGCAGTGACTGTACCTTGTAGGTAAGACCCCTTCCTCCACCTCGTGACGTAGTCAAATCTCTCGGTATAGTAAACTTGTGGTCACTGATAACGTACCCCATCTGCTCCCTTTGGTAATCACAACTTAGTTTTTATTCTAACACATGGAACTGGTTATCGTATAACTACATTTCTAAGTCATTTCAGTAATAATATAATTCTCACTATATCTTCCGTGTTACTTTGTATGCCAGATTCGGTACCGTTGTAATAATCTATATATATATAATTTGAACTGGTAATGAAAATTACGGGAAAACGGCTGAACGGATTTTAATAAATGGCCCCTCATTTTGAAGCTTGGAACCCAAAGCTTTTCGGAAAAGTAGTAGTTTTCAGTGAAATGTCAATTTTCCTACATAATTTTCCTATTTTCCAAAATCCATCTGTTGTCAGTTTTGAGAACTAATTTATTCAATCACGGCCGACTTGATTCAATTTCAGAACAAAACACACACTACAATAAACAATAGGCTATTACACGAAGGCCATGACCTGCAGGATTGCCGACATATTTAGAGCTCAATTCAATTTGTTATTAAAAACTGATTCTGCAGTGTATAATTTTCTGAGTACAGCTGTGTATTGGATATTCAAATCTACGAAACTTGAGATGGTTTGATGACATTATTACCATTTGAAATTAAATATTATTATAGTTAATATCATGATGCATCTATTTTTTCATTAATTGTACATAATATTGATGCTATATTGATGACATGAAAGTGAGTCGTTTTGTGGTTATGTAAGTAAATGTAGAGAATATCTTAATTTAGATGTTCATTTCTATAATTTACTGAGTGGCTGCTGTATATAACTACAAAACTTAAGTAAGATAATAATATTGTTATTAAAAATCAAATATGTTTATACTTATTAACCCAGTGGGGGTGGGTCTTTTTCATATACTTAATGGCGGTGTAGTGTAGATATTGATATGTGTCATTGTCTTCAGTATTGACTCGAGAGAGCGCAAAAATTACAGTTCCTAAGGAAAGATCAAAAGGTATTACTTACTGATAAAATAAAAGGCCTAGAAAATTTTGTACTCTCCAGATCATTTCAGCAAGATCTCTTAGTAGGATAAAATGATTTTACGCTCTACATTTCAAGTTCTACATGCAGCAGCTATACGAAAATGCTATTGTTCGAAGGCTTAGCAAACCTGACATTTCTTAACTTTTGCCTACAATCCACAATGACCTGAAATAGCTACTGCTATCGTCCTGACATTAATAGGCCTACTTGCGTTTTCGCGTTGAAACTCAAAAACTGAAGTTGGATAGGTTCAAGGAAAAGTATCTGGCCTAAAAAAATCCATTCAGAGGGAGTATGTTTCATTATTATGGAAGCAAATAACTATCAAAAAGACAACTATTCTTCATTGAAAATAAATCTGAAAAAAATTTATTTGAACGTCTAACGAACTTAGTTTGCAGCAGCATTTGCTGCACAAGCCACTAGTATTAATTACATTATGAAAGCCTGAAAATAATTTGTTTGTAATATTCCCGAATTCTTAACACAGGATCGAGAATTAAATCAAATCTTCAGAATCATAAGATGCATATTAACAGCCAGGCCAATCAAGTAAGTTTAATTACTCTGAGGTTGGCACCATGTTAAAATTTCGAACATAGGAGAATAAATTCTGAGAGAGGAAGGAGTCTGCACACGCGCTGAGATGTTTCGGTTGAACAGTGAACAACTCGAAAAGGTTAGGTTAGGTTAGGCATAAAGCATGCTAACAGTGTGTTGTGTTATCGTGACTGGTACGGCGGATCTTGCAGTTTGGCATGTGTTTAGGAGAAGAGAATGATCAAATTTGATTTTTTTATAAGTGATGAACAATTTTCATTTTTTGTATGTGAAGAGTCTACTGCAAGAATGATGGATGTCTTTTTATTGTCGAAAATGAACCAAGACTGTCAATGCATAGCTTAAGACATACAGAATGTACATACAGAGTTATATGGCATTAACACTGATAGTCATTGTCCAGTAATGATCGGAAAATCACAGTTAAGCTTTGAGCGCTAAGCATTTCAAACTTTCAATTGCTTCTCCTGCAAAATGTATTCCAAATGACATCCATCATTCTTGCAGTGGACTCTACATGTATGAGTATAAATCATATTACTGCTGCAACAACTGAAATTCCAGACCAGTTTTTCTTTTGGTGGAGGGGAAACCGAAGTTCAAATTTTGGAACAAAAAATATCAGGATAGAATTCTGTAAAATGGATATAATATCTCAGTCATTTTAAAGATAAATTCAGAATTTCTATAATATTTTACTCCTAGAAACACGCTTTTAATATGTGTGTAGAACAATTTCGATGCTGGTTTTCAAAATTTTAAGAATTAAATTTTAAGGATGAATTTTAAAGGCACTTTTATAGAAATATGGAGGGACATTTTTCAAATGCAACAAAGGCTACGGGAAACTACAATCAAAGTTTATGGTCATTTAAAAAGGTCTCTGCACCAGACCTTTAAACATGGCGTCGTAGCAGCTGACAAGGCCATAAATGTGCGTTAAATTTTATGTAATGTATTTCTCACACATCAAAGACTATTTTAAGGGAAAAAATTGAAAATTTGCTGGTTTTTCACCATATTTAATCATCCTCTCCCGTTTAGATATTCTAAATTTAATAGAAAGTTCGGAATAATATTAATAATACTTACTTACTGGCTTTTAAGGAACTCGGAGGTACATTGCCGCCCTCACATAAGCCCGCCATTGGTCCCTATCCTGAGCAAGATCAATCCGTTCTCTATCATCGTATTCCACCTCCCTCAAATCTATTTTAATATTATCTTCCCACCTACGTCTCGGACTCCCTAAAGGTCTTTTTCCCTCCGGCCTCCCAACTAACACTCTATATGCATTTCTGGATTCACCCATACGTGCTACATGCCCTGCCCATCTCAAACGTCTGGATTTAATGTTCCTAATTATGTCAGGTGAAGAATACAATGCGTGCAGTTCTGTGTTGTGTAACTTTCTCCATTCTCCTGTAACTTCATCCCTCTTAGCCCCAAATATTTTCCTAAGCACCTTATTCTCAAACACCCTTAATCTCTGTTCCTCTCTCAAAGTAAGAGTCCAAGTTTCACAACCATAAAGAACAACCGGTAATATAACTGTTTTATAAATTCTAACTTTCACATTTTCTGACAGCAGTCTGGATTATGAAAGCTTTTCAACCGAATAATAACAGGCATTTCCCATATATATTCTTTGTTTAATTTCCTCCCGAGTATCATTTATATTTGTTACTGTTGCTCCCAAGTATTTTAATTTTTCCACCTCTTCAAAAGATAAATTTCCAATTTTTATATTTCCATTTCGTACAATATTCTCGTCACGAGACATAATCATTTACTTTGTCTTTGCGGGATTTACTTCCAAACCTATCTTTTTACTTGCTTCCAGTAAAATTCCCGTGTTTTCCCTAATCGTTTGTGGATTTTCTCCTAACATATTCACGTCATCCGCATAGACAAGCAGCTGATGTAACCCGTTCAATTCCAAACCCTCTCTGTTATCCTGGACATTCCTAATGGCATACTCTAGAGCACAGCAAAAAGTAAAGGTGATAGTGCATCTCCTTGCTTTAGCCCACAGTGAATTGGAAAAGCATCAGATAGAAACTGACCTATACGAACTCTGCTGTACGTTTCACTGAGACACATTTTAATTAATCGAACTAGTTTCTTGGGAATACCAAATTCAATAAGAATATCATATAAAACTTCTCTCTTAACCGAGTCATATAATAATATTGATAATAATAATAATAACAATAATAATATAACTGTTTTATAAATTCTAAATAATAATAATAATAATAATAATAATAATAATAATAATAATAATAATGCCTAGGTCGCTATTCGGTATAGCGCTAGCCTTCTGTGCTCGAGGTTGCGGGTTCGATTCCGGCCTAGTTCGATGGCATTTAAGTGTGTTTAAATGAGACAGGCTCATGTCAGTAGATTTACTGGCATGTAAAAGAACTCCTGCGGGACAAAATTCCAGCACATCAGCGACGTTGATATAACCTCTGCAGTTGCGAGCGTCGTTAAATAAACCATAATAATAATAATAATAATAATAATAATAATAATAATAATAATAACAGTAATAATAGTAATAATAACGTTCTTCCAATGTAGCTTTTCACGGCCGGCGTCAATGGAGTGAGTGTTTTCCAGGCTAAGAAGCCATGGTCTTCTGCTGGCGATGTTTGAGTGGACACCCTGTACACGGCAGCCGCGCTCGTTGAGCAACAACAGGTGGACGACGCCGACCACGCCTCGCGTGTAATTAATACCAGACCAATCACTAATTACACATGCCACCCACGCAACGGGCGGTGACGTCACACATCGTTGCGGAACAAGTGGGAGGGTTAGGGTTCTAGATGACTATTGTACAGTACGCTACGATTCCAGAGACCTGGAATCAATGTTATACAGTACAAAAGATATAACAAGTTAGAAAACGGAGTGGTCCATCTTCGATGCTTGACTCCTGTTACCCTGTGGCGTGATGTAGGGGTAACGAGGAGTACTAGGCTGCATGCGGGCGTAGGTTCGAATCTCGCTTAGGATGATTACATTCTTGTAGTTTTCCCCAGATGTTAGGCAATTCCATGCTGGTTCATCCGATTTTTCTCGTTATCACAAATTCCATCGTTACTAGACAACTACTGTACCTCGTTAACCCTCAAAGTGGAAGAACTCTACGCGTCACAATGATATTTTTTAAAGAAAACTAAAGCAAAGTTTATTCTACGATGAAAGAGTAATGGAACGGAGAAAAATTCTCTCCGGCGCCGGGATTTGAACCCGGGTTTTCAGCTCTACGTGCTGATGCTTTATCCACTAAACCACACCGGATACAACCCCGACGCCGGTTAGAATCGTCTCAGATTAAGCTTCAACTCTTGGGTTCCCTCTAGTGGCCGCCCTCTGCACTACGTCATAGATGTCTATGAACGCAGGACCGAAGTCCACACATGTGCTGAGGTGCACTCGATATGAGTGACTAGTTGGCCGGGATCCGACGGAATAAGCGCCGTCTTAAATCACGAAGTGATTTACGCATATCATATATATTATTTTAATGTACCGAAGTACATATGATATTTTCCATGCAGATATTCTGCGTCATCATACGATGAAAGAGTAATGGAACGGAGAAAAATTCTCTCCGGCGCCGGGATTTGAACCCGGGTTTTCAGCTCTACGTGCTGATGCTTTATCCACTAAGCCACACCGGATACAACTCCGACGCCGGTTAGAATCGTCTCAGATTAAGCGGCCACTAGAGGGAACCCAAGAGTTGGAGCTTAATCTGAGACGATTCTAACCGGCGTCGGAGTTGTATCCGGTGTGGCTTAGTGGATAAAGCATCAGCACGTAGAGCTGAAAACCCGGGTTCAAATCCCGGCGCCGGAGAGAATTTTTCTCCGTTCCATTACTCTTTCATCGTATGTTGACGCAGAATATCTGCATGGAAATATCATATGTACTTCGGTACATTAAAATAATATATATATAAAAAGTTTATTCTGTAATTTTCTTTAAATTTATAATTTCCTATCAATTCCTTTTTTTAATTGTATTACAATTGTAGCATAAATTTAAATGTTGTATCCTATAGGATAATTCACCAATGTAAAGATTCATTCATTCATAGTGTTCTGCCCAAGGGCAGGTCTTTCACTGCAAACCCAGCTTTCTCCAGTATTTTCTATTTTCTGCCTTCCTCTTTGTCTCCTCATATGATCCATATATCTTAATGTCGTCTATCATCTGATATCTTCTCTGCCCCGAACTCTTCTCCCGTTCGCCATTCCTCCCAGTGCATCCTTCAGTAGGCAGTTTCTTCTCAGACAGTGACCCAGCCAATACCTTCTTGTCTTCCTGATCAGTTTCAGCATTATTCTTTCTTCACCCACTCTTTCCAACATTTCTTATTCTGTCTGTCCATTTCACACGTTCCATTTTTCTCCATATCCATATTTAAGTGCTTCTAGTCGTTTCTCTTCGTGGTAAATAGGAAAGACCAAAAAATAGAATTTTTAACCACTGTCGAATTTCAGATGTTTTGTTTCGGAGCTCCTGGTTTGATATACAGTTTCCTTTAATTTTCTTAAGGCAATTTGTCCTAAGTGGAATTTTTTCACATGAATTCTTGTTCTACTGCATAATTTTGTGTATCAATATTTAGCAATAGTATTATTGGTGGCATTCCTTGTGGTTTCAAAGAAGTCAAGAATTCAGTTGGATGAAACACAGCCTGCTCACTATCTACTATTGTATCGAGAAACTCACTGTTAAAGATAGGTTATTATTGCATGAATTGTCTAGATTTTGGCCTTCATGATGCATCAACAGTGTTATTTTTCCACGGTCGATGTTGAATATCACGGGAGCCAGTTTTGTAATTTTATTATTTCCCTTGTTACATTTAATATTACTTCGCCATAACGAATTGTTTAAAGCCTGATGTAAAAATTCCTCCGTTTCTACGTTTCTGGTCGGATATAAATTAAATGTTTGTTTCTAATCAACAAATTACTTCACAGGATGAAATAACGGAAGATGCTTTCACTTCACATGTTAAGTAATGAGTTATGTCTGACAGTTGTTAACAGTTTGACGAACAGCACGCTGTGTCACTATACAGAGCGGAGGGGACCAAGGCACCAATGTTCAAGAGATGCTTCTACATGTTAAATATAACACAATTTTATTATACTTTTCTTTCCATGAAACACCGTTATGCAGGAAAGAAATTAATAGTCTTTGCCCAATGTTTGCAGCGCTCTGTTGCGGTAACGGCCAGAGAAAAATGGTTGATTGCTATACCAGCAGATAGGTAAAAATAATCTGAACTGTTAATGTCTTGAGCCTTTTTTTTTTTTTTTTTTTTTTTTTTGCAAATTAATCCGTTTAGCCATGAATTTAAATTGAATAATTCTGAAAATCGTTAAAATAAATCTCTCAACGCAGGAGTGTTGCTAAGTACGGCAGAGGGGGAGGGGAAGGTAAGGAGTGTAGGCCGTGCTTGCTAGAGTAAAACATTGATGTCGCGAAATGCTTCATAGAAACGTAACGATTTCCTCTAAAACGGTGAATGTTTAGAGAAAAAAACTTCTTTAGATTTTTCAAATCCCTCCTCATGATTATTGCCACTTTCATTTTGGTGCAGAGGTTACTATCCATCCTGCATAATTTTGCAGGAAGTAAACATCAGCAGAGTCCGTATAGGCCAGTTTCTGTCAGATGCGTTTCCAATTCACTGTGGGCTAAAGCAAGGAGATGCACTATCACCTTTACTTTTTAACTTTGCTCTAGAGTATGCCATTAGGAAAGTCCAGGATAACAGAGAGGGTTTGGAATTGAACGGGTTACATCAGCTGCTTGTCTATGTGGATGACGTGAATATGTTAGGGGAAAATCCACAAACGATTAGGGAAAACACGAGAATTTTACTGGAAGCAAGTAAAAAGATAGGTTTGGAAGTAAATCCCGAAAAGACTAAGTATATGATTATGTCTCGTGACCAGAATATTGTACGAAATGGAAATATAAAAATTGGAAATTTATATTTCGAAGAGGTGGAGAAGTTCAAATATCTGCTAGCAACAGTAACAAATATAAATGATACTCGGGAGGAAATTAAACACAGAATAAATATGGGAAATGCCTGTTATTATTCCGTTGAGAAGCTTTTATCATCCAGTCTGCTGTCAAAAAATCTGAAAGTTAGAATTTATAAAACAGTTATATTACCGGTTGTTCTTTATGGTTGTGAAACATAGGTTAAGACTGTTTGAGAATAAGGTTCTCAGAAAAATATTTGGGGCTAAGAGGGATGAAGTTACAGGAGAATGGAGAAAGTTACACAACACAGAACTGCACGCATTGTATTCTTCACCTGACATAGTTAGGAACATTAAATCTAGACGTTTAAGATGGGCAGGGCATGTAGCACGTATGGGCGAATCCAGAAATGCATATAGAGTGTTAGTTGGAAGACCGGAGGGAAAAAGACCTTTACGGAGGCCGAGACGTAGATGGGAAGATAATATTAAAATGGATTTGAGGGAGGTGGGATATGATGATAGAGACTGGATTAATCTTGCTCAGGATAGGGACCGATGGCGGGCTTTTATGAGGGCGGCAATGAACCTCCGGGTTCCTTAAACGCCAGTAAGTAAGTAAGTAAGTAAGTAAGTAAGTAAGTAAGTAAGTAAGTAAGTAAGTAAGTAAGTAAACATCTTGTAGCAATGTTTTAATCAATAACATTCCTTGGCGAATAGAAAATAATATCTACCGTATATTAATCCTAGACAAAATTGGTATTATTTGTGAACTGGGTAAATAATGAAAGAAATACTTAAATTTCATCTTATACTTTATTCAAATTACAAAAGTGCCCTCTACAACGGGGCTGAGTATCATATAAAAATCAGGAAACTATAGTCTAATTCTACAAAGTAGTACACGTGACCTTGGGAACAACGTGGATGGGTCGTGTAGAGTGGAGCGTGCGCCCGAGAGTGGACATATCCATGTTATAACTTTCGGAATATGTATGATAAGACTTTCTTGTGTTAAATTTCAACGTACCTTGTTAACATGTTTCGACCTATTTATGGGTCATCTTCAGAACTGGTCGTTGTTGGTCTTGGCGCCTCTTGTTTCCTGTGTGGGTGCGTTCGTAGTGTAGAGTCAAAGAGTGTGTGTGTTTTGAAATTGAGTTGTGTGTTGAGAATATCGTTGGGGTGTGTTTTCGTGTGTCTATATATTTCATATTGTTCTAGTGTGTTGAGTTTCTGGCTTTTTGGTTGGATGTGCAGTATTTCCATGTCTGTGTTGATGTCTCTGTGGGTGTGGTTAGCATTTGTGATGTGTTCTGCATATGTGGAGGTGTTTTGTAATTTTGTTATGGCTGTGATGTGTTCTTTGTAACGTGTTTGAAACGATCTGCCTGTCTGTCCTATGTAGAAGTTGTTGCAGGTGTTACATTTGAGTTTGTATACGCCTGTGTGGTTGTATTTGTTTGTTTGTGTTGTTTGTGTGTTGAGATGTTTTTGTGGAGTGTTATTTGTTCTGTATGCGATGTTGTAGTTTAATTTCTTGAATGAGGTTGCAATTTTATGTGTGTTTTTGTTTTCGTATGTTAGTGTGATGTATTTTTTGTGTTCTTGTGTTTGTGTTGTATTCTTCTGTTTTTTTGTGGTTTTGTTTTGTCTTACGTATTATGTTGTCTATTATGTTGGGGTTGTATCCGTTTTCTTGTGCTATATATTTGATTGTGTTTAGCTCTTCGTTGTAGATGTCTAGAAAATTTATGGATTTGTTGTTTTCAATTTCTAATGTGTAGTGTAGCTTTGGGTGTATTATAATTTTCTTCACGAAACAAGAAAATCTGAAATTGGCACTCGCATTAAGAGACGAAAATCGGAAAAAAATAATATTAGTCTAGATTTGCCCACTTTTGACTGAAAGCTGTATATATTTTTTTCTTTTCAGTTTTCATTGGAAATTCCATTAAAATTTCAGTTTTTATGATTTTAAAATTAACCATTTTTTTGAGTTAGAATATATTTTCGTCCTCAACTTGAACATCTGGTACATGGATTACATTTCAATGAAATGTTGCAAAATATAATATTCACGATGCAAACAAAATTATTTTTGACTGCATGAAGATCCTTTACCGATACTGGAAAAGTTTTAACTGTACACGGAGATTTTTCTGAAGGCTTCTAACCTCATCTCGGTGTATAATTCTTTACGAGAAGCTTTCTCGTCGGAGATCCCATATTTATTTGACAAACACAAGATTGCTTCATGTTATAGTCTATAGAAAGCTTTAAGCCGATGCTAGAAGCTTGAATAGAGACTACATTTCACTCATTATCGAAAATATTGATTATTCAGAATCATTTTACATTTCTTCGTGTTAGTATGGATTAATTTACATCTCCATAAGTAAACAATGAGATGTGAGACTGAAGAATAAGATTAATGCATTTCTTAATATGCAAACAGCCCTTTTAACATTAGTTTTGTCCATATTTGGTTGAAAGCAATTGAAAAATCAGATTCTTTTTAGTCTAATTATACGAAAATGATACAAACTCAATTTTCATGAACAGTGGATACATCCGCTCTCGAACGTGGGCCCCACAGATATCACAATGCTGCATGTTTACAGTACAAATATCACCTGAAAGAAGGCATGGAGTAAGATTTGTACAAAATTAAGTGTACACGGTAGGAATGACTCAGCTATATTGGAAACAGTGGTCAAGGACTAGCCAGAAGCGACATCCAATCAAGGGTGTTGTCATGGCGACAATGACGATCTCCCACTCCAGGAACATTTTGTGCTTCTTGCTAGCTCCATTGTACGCCTTAGAGCACGTGCCTGTAAGATGTGGAAAAGACAGTGCTTTCAACTAAAAGGTGGTGATATGATCAGTACCACGCTCCGGCCGTCTTTAGCCCAGGGAAAGATCCGATGGCTAATTTCATACGAGGCTGAGCGGACTGGAAATATTCCGCCTTCATCTGGGCTGCAACTCAGGCCTACGTTCTGCCGACCTAAGATGATAATGCCATCGCGTCACTTACGATCACGTTTTCCTTTGAAAACATGCTAGTGACTTATATAGGAAAGCAACTCCAGATTCGTTGAAGGCGATTTAAACAAGTCTGGAGGGCAGACGGTCCTAAAAATGGGCAGTTTATTATTTCAGCAAGTGAAACAAGATGTACGTTATTACTAACCAGTCTGGCCCAGTGATGTGCGCTAGTTAGTGGTCCTAATTTAAGTTTTTATTAACAGAACACTTTTCTTCAGGTTGCAAACGTGTGGAGTACAGTTTATAACCCGAGATGGCAGTTTATGATAAAGTAAATTCTGAAGTGGTCGTTCTGGAACAACACGAACAGTGGAAACCAGTGGCTGAAACGTGCCTTTAAATGTAAGCACAGTAGGGAAGAAGCAATTCCTCTTTTCTTGGATTATACCAAAAACATCTCCGAAAACAAAGATCGACGGCATCACGCTAGAAGGTGTATCAACTGCAAGTTTACATTTAGAGCTATTTAAATATATAAAGATTTTTCGTATCCTTATCTACATAACAAGGTACTTTCTTTGATTCACCCTCATGCCCATTGTACAGACGTGGACAAATTATTAACAAAATTGACGATTTTTATGATATTTTGTTTACAAAATTTGACTTTTCAATTTAGACTACAGTTGACAATTTTGGATATTTCCATCATTACAGTAGAGAGAAATATGCAAAAATGTCAACTGTAGTTTAAATTGAGGAGTCAAATTTTGTAAAAATATATAATAAAAATCTTCAATTTTGCTAATAATTTGTAAATTAGCAAAAATGTCAACTGCATTGAAGAGTCAAATTTTGTAAAAATATAAAACAAAAATCTTCAGTTTTGCTAATAATTTGGAAATATCCAAAATGTCAGCTGTAGTCCAAATTGAAGAATCGAATTTTGTAAAAATATACAATAAAAATCTTCAGTTTTGCTAATAATTTGTAAATATGCAAAAATATCAAATGTAGTCCAAATTGAAGAGTCAAATTTTGTAAAAATATAAAACAAAAATCTTCAGTTTTGCTAATAATTTGGAAATATCCAAAATGTCAGCTGTAGTCCAAATTGAAGAATCGAATTTTGTAAAAATATACAATAAAAATCTTCAGTTTTGCTAATAATTTGTAAATATGCAAAAATATCAAATGTAGTCCAAATTGAAGAGTCAAATTTTGTAAAAATATAAAACAAAAATCTTCAGTTTTGCTAATAATTTGGAAATATCCAAAATGTCAGCTGTAGTCCAAATTGAAGAATCGAATTTTGTAAAAATATACAATAAAAACCTTCAGTTTTGCTAATAATTTGTAAATATGCAAAAATATCAAATGTAGTCCAAATTGAAGAGTCAAATTTTGTAAAAATATAAAACAAAAATCTTCGGTTTTGCTAATAATTTGGAAATATCCAAAATGTCAGCTGTAGTCCAAATTGAAGAATCGAATTTTGTAAAAATATACAATAAAAACCTTCAGTTTTGCTAATAATTTGTAAATATGCAAAAATATCAAATGTAGTCCAAATTGAAGAGTCAAATTTTGTAAAAATATAAAACAAAAATCTTCGGTTTTGCTAATAATTTGGAAATATCCAAAATGTCAGCTGTAGTCCAAATTGAAGAATCGAATTTTGTAAAAATATACAATAAAAATCTTCAGTTTTGCTAATAATTTGTAAATATGCAAAAACATCAAATGTAGTCCAAATTGAAGAGTCAAATTTTGTAAAAATATAAAACAAAAATCTTCAGTTTTGCTAATAATTTGGAAATATCCAAAATGTCAGCTGTAGTCCAAATTGAAGAATCGAATTTTGTAAAAATATACAATAAAAATCTTCAGTTTTGCTAATAATTTGTAAATATGCAAAAATATCAAATGTAGTCCAAATTGAAGAGTCAAATTTTGTAAAAATATAAAACAAAAATCGTCAGTTTTGCTAATAATTTGGAAATATCCAAAATGTCAGCTGTAGTCCAAATTGAAGAATCGAATTTTGTAAAAATATACAATAAAAACCTTCAGTTTTGCTAATAATTTGTAAATATGCAAAAATATCAAATGTAGTCCAAATTGAAGAGTCAAATTTTGTAAAAATATAAAACAAAAATCTTCGGTTTTGCTAATAATTTGGAAATATCCAAAATGTCAGCTGTAGTCCAAATTGAAGAATCGAATTTTGTAAAAATATACAATAAAAATCTTCAGTTTTGCTAATAATTTGTAAATATGCAAAAATATCAAATGTAGTCCAAATTGAAGAGTCAAATTTTGTAAAAATATAAAACAAAAATCTTCGGTTTTGCTAATAATTTGGAAATATCCAAAATGTCAGCTGTAGTCCAAATTGAAGAATCGAATTTTGTAAAAATATACAATAAAAATCTTCAGTTTTGCTAATAATTTGTAAATATGCAAAAACATCAAATGTAGTCCAAATTGAAGAGTCAAATTTTGTAAAAATATAAAACAAAAATCTTCGGTTTTGCTAATAATTTGGAAATATCCAAAATGTCAGCTGTAGTCCAAATTGAAGAATCGAATTTTGTAAAAATATACAATAAAAATCTTCAGTTTTGCTAATAATTTGTAAATATGCAAAAACATCAAATGTAGTCCAAATTGAAGAGTCAAATTTTGTAAAAATATAAAACAAAAATCTTCAGTTTTGCTAATAATTTGGAAATATCCAAAATGTCAACTGTAGTCCAAATTGAAGAATCGAATTTTGTAAAAATATACAATAAAAATCTTCAGTTTTGCTAATAATTTGTAAATATGCAAAAATATCAAATGTAGTCCAAATTGAAGAGTCAAATTTTGTAAAAATATAAAACAAAAATCTTCAGTTTTGCTAATAATTTGGAAATATCCAAAATGTCAGCTGTAGTCCAAATTGAAGAATCGAATTTTGTAAAAATATACAATAAAAATCTTCAGTTTTGCTAATAATTTGTAAATATGCAAAAATATCAAATGTAGTCCAAATTGAGGAGTTAAATTTTGAAAAATATGCAACACAAATCTTCAATTTTGCTAATAATTTGGAAATACACAAAAATGTCAACTGTAGTCTAAATTGAAGAATCATATTTTGTAAAAATATATAATAAAAATGTTCAATTTTGCTAATAATTTGTCCGCGTCTGTGCTTCTCCAACGATTGTTTTCAAACATAAATATGTCCCTTAAAATATCTAAATGACGCAAAATTTGTTGGTACGCTCATCTGGCGTGATGCCCCCGATATGACATTCATTACAAGCGTAGAACAACATAATTGTGCAGAAAAATAGATCAAACCAAAGGGCAGTTTAGCTCTGAGCTAGCGAAATCCTTAGCACATATGGACAAAGTTAGATACGTTAACTAAATAGGCGGCAGACCTCAATTATTATTATTCTTCTTCTTATCATGTGTTAGGCCTCGTGGCCTGTTACGGTCTCACACCATCGTCTCAGCCGACGGCCCAAAGATCTTTTTTCCATGAAACGGTAGTTTATTATTTGACTAGGTATTGAAGGCGGCATTCTGAGTACATGAATCTTCATTTATGTCTATAATTTTGAATTTTTTCCCCAAAATACATATTTTGAAAGAACTAAAAATCGATCCTATGTTTTTCTTTTTGTATAATTCAGTGTAAACCGCACTTAAAAAAAAATAATTTAACTGGCACAGATCCGGTGTTCTTCACATTTTTGTATGGTTTAATCTTCACTTCCAGTCATGGGAATTGGTCTCAACAATGTTTTGTAAGCTTTGATTCTCGTTTGTTTTGAACAAAAGAAGTTTTGAAAATGTTATAAATAGCATAATTAAAACAATTACATTTTGTAGAAATATCTTTTTACTGTTCACAGCTTAAATGCTAACCTAAATATTTAAAACATGAGATTTGTTCTACAGGTTTATTATAAAGGTTAACATTGCTGCAGAAATGATTTTTTTCCAATGACGCCCATTACTTTATTCTGATCAACTGAAGTTTCTATCCCATATTCCTCAGAAATGAGTTGTAACTGAAACAACATTGGAGACCACGACCTCAACTTATGGCGCCAAACAACTCGGCGATCTCAACACTGGACTTTATCTGTGAACTGACTAAATGAATACAACAAAATGTCCATTATGATCGTTGGGCGCGATAGCCCATACCGAGTCAAGAAATCAGCTGGCTGCTGGCCTCACGTCTACATGCCTCAGCAGAGGTGAACGATCATCTAATGAGTACGGCGGTACCTTGTGATTAGTATCATAGTCCCTCAGTCTCTATAGCTGGTGGTTTTCATAAGCGGATTTCGCTATCTGTCGTAGCTCTCCAAATTCATCACGATGCTAGGTGGGCACCGGTCCCATAAACCGACATTTCATGACAAAAGTCCTTTTCCACGAGGACTCGAACAGTGCGCATTGCATGATGCCTTAGACAGCAGCTACACAATAAAAGATGGGTCTGGATATATGCGAGTAAAATACGTCATAAATAAAAAAGACGACACATTTTTGTATCCCAGGCAACAGTGCCCCCCTCCCCACACAGACGGACATGCACGACCGGAAATTAACGAGCCAAAGCATACACGTATATTCACGACAGAAAAAATCTTATTTCAAGAAAAACATGAATATACTAATGACAGTGATCACGTGCCAATTTCTCCCCGCACAGGTGAGTGGCAGATGTTCAGGTTTGCTAAGAAATTAAAAAAGTTGGCAGTGTTGAGTGTGGTGGAGACAATTCACAAGCGCAATGTGGAAACTACAATAGTAACAGACGTTTATGAAAAAAAAAGACAGTCTAAAATATGTAATAATATACAGAGCTCTCATTTCAAGAGGAAATTTCGCATCATTCCGCCGCCGCGCCGACAAAACATCCCAGCAGTTGGTTGCTCCCCGTCGGTGCGAGCAGTGAAGTGTACGCTGTAATATAGTTTCCTCGTAAAATGAAAACGCTTCATATTAAAAGATAACTTTTCTTTAATGTCGAAATCTAGATGATATTTACAAACGGTACCAGAATAAGCTCATTATAACGAATTCAATCTACAGGAGATCATTTTCTGATCGTCGCACAGAAAATAAAAGTAGGTTTTCGAAAATGCAATTTCAGGAAAAAATAGCTATTTAGGCCAGTTACTATTAATGGTAAAACCTACATTCAGACAGGGGAATTTTTTCTTTCTTCCGTTGGGAATAAACACAGGTATGCAGAATTTGGAGGGGAAAAAATATCCAAAGAAGGGAGTGGAATTTGTAGGATTCCCCCTTCAATTTGGAAGTCTGTCGGTTAGCGATTGTCAGGTAGCATATTTGTTTTTAAAGTAGGGCCACAACACGCGTGCTTACAGTTCGTGGAAGAATAAAATAGGACATTGGCTCTCGGTTATAGTTTGATTTCGAATGTCTTGTATTATATACTTCAGCAACGACACGGCGAAACAGTCATACACAACGTGTTAAAAGCGAATGACTGATTAAAGCTTCATTGTGACTAATCTTGTCTTGTGTCTATTATGACAAGATGGAAGCGGTTCCGTGCCTTCTTAGGGGTGGCAAACAGTGGGCGCGCTGTAACTGCGTCCTCACGGAACTTAATCGTTCTATCATTTGAAATAACCAATTTTATTACAACAGGCTGCTATAATAAATTGAATCTTTAGAAGATAAAAAGAATGTGCCTTCAAGTTTCCGTCAGTTCATGTTGGTTCTAAAGTTCTGCCACTTGAACTGCTAAAACTTCCGCTGTGCTAACACTTCAGTAGCTCACAAAGCGATGACCGGCATTTCTACGTCACTCAGAGCTCATGCACGTTTTTCGTGGCCATTTCAATGGCGCTGTCTTAAGGCTGATTCACAATAAACCGGGAACGAGAACCAGAATGAAAACGAGAAGCAGAGGACGTGAATATGAAAATTTTTGATTCACAATAAACCGAGAATGTAGACGACTATGCATATCGATATGTATGTCAATAACGATATGTAAAGTCGATATTACGCATTCTGATGTTATTTGTGTATAATTGACCAATGGCGTTCTCTCATGAGTACAAGGCAGCCAATATAAACACAGGTTAAACAACTTCGAAATTTCAACTGAAACATTTCATTAGGTACGGTACTATAAATATGCCCCTGCATCTTTATTATCACAACCTATTTTAAGTCTACCATAACGTAAAATAATTAGAGAAGAAACATTTGTAATAAAACAAAAATGAACACAACAGTAGTTATTGAATTGAAGCGTGAATATGTAGTGTGTAATACAACCAATACAGTAATAAAATACGATTCACTTACGATCGGTGTTAAAAGATGCAGCTATTGAAAGCCACGTATTCTCCTTCATTTTCTCACCTTTATACGAGGCGCGCCGCTTATCGTAAACGTGAGGATTTTCCTCAACACCCAATATTAGAATCTCATCAAATAAAACTTGCTCCATGATGCACAGCACAGAACAAAATAATGCATAGGTTATGTCACGGTCTTCTTGCTACAAAATAGCTTTTAGATGGCAATAGAATGAATCTAGTGGGCTGTGATCGGAAACGTGAAAGACAAAGTTGAAACTTGGCCAACTCTCCGTTCCCGATCTCGGGCTCCGGCAAGCTTTTCGTTAATTGTGAATGCTCACATTTAAATGTACACATTTTAACAATTTTACCGTTTTCGTTCCGATTCTCGTTTCCGGTTTATTGTGAACCAGCCTTTATTCTAGCACATCGGTATCGTTTTCCACGTTGCAATGAAGTAAAATCCAAAGAGAAAAATAAACGCCTCGGCGTGTCATAGCACGCTGAAAATCTGTAATGGGCACCTAGACGCAAACTGTCATCATCACCAAGTCAGCAGTAAAGAAAGTCAGTCTGGTCAGAACGTGGTGACGCGGCCCAGCAGCAGCTTGCGCCTCTTGCGGCGTAGCAGCGACACGGAGAGGTCCGACGCCTCATCGCCGCCGACGCCGTCCACGAAGCCACTCTCTGGACGCGACAGTGGCGCCGCCACCTGCAGCAGCTCGAACCAGCGGCTCACCTTCGCTGAAGACGTCAACTGTCCACACAACAAAATACGATCAGCAGGCAGGGAAAACATCTGAAGTACATTGCAATTCATTAATAGTATTACAGGTCTATTTTAATACGTAATTTTGTACTGAATTCATATTTAAATTGGTACGAAAGACGTTCACTCTTGGTATAACAAAACATGATCATACTAGAAGGACTGTCTTGCTCAATGCATGTGCTGTCACAATAAAATTGTTTTCAGTAACAAAACAGAGAGCATTTTTATATTAATAATAGTGTATTATTTAAGTATGTATATATTAATTTTAACAAAATAATCTGCCCTCAATGAGGGTGACCATAAAGATCCAGAATAAAAGCACTGTAGAATAATTTAGAAAGACAGGAATTGTACAGTAAAAAATCCATAGAAATGCAAACCCAATAAAATCATCAATGGCCAAAATATAAATGATAATGTAATATTTGAATTGAATCCTTAAGAATATTCAATAAAATTTTTTGAATTTCAAAAAATCGGAGACCGAGTGCTTTTAAAACATTACATGTGAATTTAGGAAGTGTGCCACGTGCACCAAAGAAAATACCAGAAACACTCCACTGACTAGTGGGAATGTTATATTTCTAAGTAAATGATTAACTAGCTGACTTACTCGTGTTAATTATGTAAGTCTGTGCGGCCTACAGCTGTTTCGGTGCTTCATCACACCATCCTCAGAGCCTACTAGATCTCGGCGTCATCTCTGCCTGTTGTATGGGTGCGTTTGATTGTTGAAAAGTGGAGTCAAATAGTGTGTCTGTACTGAAATTGATCTGTATGTTGAGAATTTGACCCAGATCAAATTCTCAACACACAGATAAATTTCAGCACACACACACACTATTTGACTCCACTTTTCAACAATCAAACGCACCCATACAACAGGCAGAGAAATTCGAGATGACGCCGAGATCTAGTAGGCTCTGAGGATGGTGTGATGAAGCACCGAAACAGCTGTAGGCCGCACAGACTTACATAATTAACACGAGTAAGTCCGCTAGTTAATCAATTACTTATATTCAGGTGTTAAAAGTAGTGTACGCAAGATTCAGAATGGGTTATATTTCTCACTTAGGTATGGGATGCAAGACTCATAAATGGATTTCTTCTCCTAGGTGTTAATAGATTCGTACATAATTTTAATCTCTGAAAAAAATTCTGTAACAGACCTCAAACTACATAAGAAAAGATCTTATAGCTGCAAAGGCAGAGGATTTAGGTTCCATTCTCGACAGGGAAATGGAAATTTAATACTTCCTTTAGCGCTTGTGGCTATCAAGAGCAGTAGAACATAATGCAGACTACCATGACAGCAATTACAATTTGTGCTCAGAGTTCACTGAACATCTTTCAACCATTCAACAACAATAACTGTTGGCATTGCCCTCAACATTTGCAACCTTAAGGACAAAACTGCACATACAGTAAGCAAGGCGGTCCGAAAGAATGTTTAATAAAGAAGTGCCTTACCTTTAGAAAGACCAGCACAGAGAAGAACTAGAAGCCGTTCAAGATCAGAAACAGAGGGGGAAAGCGAAAGAGAAAGTCAAACGAAAGCAGGCCCAAGCGATATTCCCAGATGCAATGCAAGCCAATGCTCCAGTTACAGTCTGTAACACCACCGGCGTGGCTCAGGCGGTAGCGCGTTTGCTTGTTGATCCTGAGCTTCGCTCGGGCGTGAGCTTGATTCCCTTCTGGGCAGATTACCTTCCTGTTTTTTTCTGAGGTTTTTGCCAACCGTACGGTAATGTATGGCGAATCCTCGCTATCACCAATTCCATCAACGCTAAATAACCTAGTAGTTGATACAGCGTCGTTAATAAACTGAACACAATAAAGCGAGCTGCTGTTGAATTGTTGCGTTTTTCACAACTGTTATGACATCTTCAATTGCAAACATTTTAATCGATTAACGAGAAAGTAATATTTTGACGAAAGCATTGTAGATTCTTCTCGTTGTAGCTATGGGATAAATCGCATTCTTCCTGTGCAACATCCTTACAAAATATTTTCTTGAATTACTCCTCCAGGTATTTGCAGTTAAACGAAAATAGGCACGATTCTGAGTAGCTACTTTCAACATTGGGCTGTCGACTCACAAGCAAACATACTAATGGGGGCAGATAAAAGTATTTTTTTTCTTTCACCATGTTAATAATGTCAAAAGAAGTGCGAATACAAATTTTGGCAACTCGACCACAATTACAAGGGCCGTAAAAAATAAGTTCGCCAGGGGCCGTTAATAGAAAGAAAACACAATGTCATTGGAAAAATTAATTTGAACAGACACAGCAATTGTTGAGATAGTTTTTCAACATATTCCCCACTGGAATTGAGACATATTTTGTCATATCATGGGATCGACAGAGAGGTGGAGACGGCTATCAAACTCAGGTTCCGATCCCAGGAGGCTGACTTTTACAACACAAGAATAAAAAAAAAAAAAAATTGATCCCATGGTATGACAAATGTCTCAATTTCTGTGGAGAATTTCAGTTGACAAGTAGCGCAACAATTGATGTATCTATTTCAATAAATCTTTCCATTCAATTTGTTTTTTTTCTGTAAACGGCCCCAGAGAAAATCACTTTCTGAACGGCCTCGTAATTGCGGTCGAGTGGCCAAAATTTGTATAAGCACTTCTTTTAATATTATTAACATGGTGAAAGGAAAAAATTTAACTTTTTTATCTGCCCCCGTCAGAATGTTTGCTTGTGAGTCGGAAGCTCAACGCGAGCGCCCAGGCGCAAAAAGTGGAGTGAACGTTGTGTTGCGTAGGAAAAGGAACTGTATCGGACATAAAGCGCAATTTTTTTCTAATCTGGAATATAAAAAATGGTTACAAAGAAAAAAAAATAGCGTCATACATTTTGTTTAACTGCGAGGTCATATCGCGACTATCTGTTGGGAGTGATGCATTCTGGGTGTTCACCTAACATTGCAGTTGGACTCCTATTCATATTCAGATAGTTTCAGAATGGTTACAATTTAGAGTCAGGCCATACGAATCACTATCTAGCAGTGATGTGGGAATTAAATAAGTATTTACCTTTTAAGAGCACAGGGTAGTTTCAATATGGCGAAAACTATTGGATTTGTAAAAAATTTCTTTAAGATATACTTTGATATGTGAAAAATACATTACCTACATAAAGTTCAATGTGCACTTATGGCTTGTCAGCTGCTGAGATTCAATTTTAAAGCTCTGTTTTTTAACACTGAACTTCGATTGCAATTTCCCGTAACTTCAATTTCTTCAAGAAAATTAGCTTCTGAACTACAGGGACATCATTTTATTTTTACTTGCATTTTTATTGTACCTGCATTTCTGAATGTACTTCACTCTCACCCCTTCACTAATGTCCTTGCTCCCGTCAGACACACAAACTTACGGCCGCTGTTGCATTCGAAGTCTTCAAGCAGTGAAGTAAACACTGCAGTGTATAGTGTGTTTCATAAACATGGTTGCGTTTTCTATAGAAGAAAGAACCTATATTAATAATATCGTACTAAAAAATTATATTCAAGAAACGATAAATTCAATTTCAGAGAATATGCTTCAAAATGTTTTTAATAATATGCGTACTGAATTGAAGCCTGCATTGTAATGAACGGCAACCATTTTCAGCAACTTGTTTAAAAATTCAGATTAGCTTATTTTGAGTTGAGGTGGCTAGAAGCAAAGGAATGCTAGTGTTATTTGTAATAACATGAGTTAAGTACATCCAGTGTAAGCTAAAGTATCTAAAATTTTAGTGGCAAAGGGATATTTTAATCGCATCACACATTAAAATTTAAATAAAAATTTCACCGATTTTACGAAAGCTTAAATATTTAAACCCCATTTTCTCAAAAGTAACTTAAGTGCACTTACTGCCCTTTACTTATGACCCCCTCAATTTAAATGCACTCTCTATATTGTATGTTAACATCAATAATTAATATGCTAAATAAAGTAGACATTACATAACGAACATAGCCGCCTGAAAAGTTGAGTTTTTGAAAAAAAAATGTTACTACTCTACTGTATTTTGATAAATTCCGTAAAAGTGATGATCAAACTGGAAATCGTAATATCGTATTTCCCTACAACATAAATGGATACACTACTTTTCTCTCCTCCTATACCTAGTAAAATGATTTGTTTACATATTGCACTAGTAACATCAAACTCCTGTAATGGAAGGGGGCAACAGTGTTTCCAAGTATAGCCAGGTTAATGTTAAAAATGTTGGTAAAAATAAAGTGATGTCCCTGTATTAATACTACATGCATGATATTTGATAGGCTACACATTCTGAAGGCTATTATGAAACTTATAGGCTATTATGAAACTTATCTCAGTAATAGGAATCTGTTATTTTGTCGCATTTAAAAAATATACCTCCCAGTTTCTATAAAACTACCTCTAAAATTAATTCTTAAATTATAATTGTGTATCTTAAAATTTTGAAAGCTAGCACCAAAATTGAGTTACAGGAATTTAAAGATCGTGCTTTTAGAAGTGAAGTTTTGTAGACATTTTTGAATGTATCTTTAAAAATGGCTGAGACATCCATTTCACTGAACTGCCGTATCTGTTTTTTTTTTCCTTAAACATTTCGGTCCCAACTTTATTTAACACTAATCTCGAATTTAAGTTGTTACAGCAATTATATTTCTATATACAAAAAATTAAAATTAAGCATTAATTAGAAAAGGCGGCCGGGTAGCTCAGTTGGTAGAGCAGCTGGCTACGGACTGGAAGGTCCGGGGTTCGATCCCAGGTGGTGACAGGATTTTTTCTCGTTGCCAAACTTTCAGAACGGCCCCGAGGTTCACTCAGCCTCCTATAAAATTGAGTATCGGGTCTTTCCCAGGGGTAAAAGGCGGTCAGAGCGTGGTGCCGACCACACCACCTTATTCTAGTGCCGAGGTCATGGGAAGCATGGGGCTCTACCTCCGTGCCCCCCAAGTGCCTTCATGGCATGTGACGGGGATACCTTTTTTACCTTTATTAATTAGAAAAAAAATTCAAATTTAACCATCCTGTTCCCTTGAACCACTACATTCCTAGCTGCCGCGCTGCTCTGCAAGCTAGGCTGTTTTCGTCTTCTGCAATTTTTGATTCGCAGTACAACTTCGTGATGTTCACGTAAGCATTTTCTACTCGGTCCTCAAGTTCTGGGATAATTTCCTGTTAAGGACTAGAACAAGGAATGTCGTTAAAAAGTAAAAAGTAGCTTGTCGGCGAATCGCTAAGGAGCTGCAAAAGATTCACAAATAAAGCACAATAAAACAAAATGAATAATCCGGGTTACGGGCCATTGATCAAACAATTTCTTATGAAGTTAGATTAGCATTAATTTTATTATCAGTTATAATTTTGGTTGGTGGATACAATTTAAGAGAACTTTATACAAACAATAGTTTGATTTACTGTCCCGTCCTTGCCTGAGGACGTTTAACCGTGTCTTCTTTTCACGCGTTGTCCCTTCGTCAATTCCCGCATGTCCATTCCAGAAGTGTATTAATGCTGACCGACCTGCAGATACGCATAGCTGCGTCAGAATAACAATTAATAGTTTCCTTGCTGTAGGTATGAAGCAAAAACAAGGAATTCTAAAAATACTAGTGGCTTGTGCAGCAAATGCTGCAAACTAAGTTCATTAGATGTTCAAATAAATTTTTTTCAGATTTACTGTATTTTCAATGAAGAATACCAGACATTCTGAAAGTTATTTGCTTCCATTATAATGAAACATACTCCCTGTGAATGGTTTTTATGCCAAATACTTTTTTTCTGAACTTATCCACTTTCAGTTTTTGAGTTTCAACGCGAAAACGCAAGTAGCAATGCCAGGACGATCAGTGGGTTTTTCCATGTGGGAGTAAAGCAATAGCTATTTCATTTCACTGTGGATTGTAGGTGAAAGTTTAAAAAAATGTCAGGTTTGCTATTATTTCGAACAATAGACATAGCATCTTGGTATAGCTGCTGCATGTAGAGGGTAAAATCATTTTATCCTGCTAAGAGATCTTACTGAAATGATCGAGAGACTACAAAATTTTGTAGGCCTCTTATTTTATCAGTAGGTAATACCTTTTAGTTTTTCCTTAGGAACTGTAATTTTTGCGCTCTCTCGAGCCAATACTGAAGAGAATGACGCATATCAATATCTACACCACACCGCCATGAAGTATATGAAAAAGACCCAACCCCATTTGATTAATAACTATAAAAATATTCCATTTTTAATAACAATATTATCTTACGTAAGTTTTGTAGTTATATATTACATAGCCGTCACTCAGTAAATTGAAGATCTAATTTCATATATTCTCTACATCTACTTATATAAACCAAAACGTTTCGCTTTCATATCATCAATATAGCATTAATATGTACAATTAATGAAAAATAGTCACATCATGGCATTAACTATAACAATATTTAATTTCTAATGGTAATAAGGTCATCAAACCACCTCGTTTCGTAGATTTTAATGTCCAATACACAGTTGTATTCAGAAAATTACACACCACAGAATCAGACCTGTAAATTATTTTTTTGTAAATCTTGAAGTTGTTAATAACCAATTGAATTTGAACTCTAAATATGTCAGCAATCCTGCAGATCATGGCCTTCGTGTAATATTGTTTATTGTAGTGTGTTTGTGTTTTGTTTTATTTTGAAATGCTATTATTTCTCAAAACTTACGACAGATGGATTTTGGAAAATACGGAAATGATGTAGGAAAATTGACATTTCACTGAAAACTACTATTTTTCTGAAAAACTTTAGGTCCCAAGCTTCAAAATGTGGGGTCATTTATTAAAATCCGTTCAGCCGTTTTCCCGTAACTTCCATTACCAGTTCAAATTATATACATACATATATATATATATATATATATATATATATATATATATATATATATATATATATATAATAAACCCGACCATTCTGTTTGTGGAACGGGAGTCGCTTGTAGTAACATACAGCGCGCCGCTGTCACGTGACTTACGCAGTAGGCCTACGATCGTTCTCTCATTCTAGTCATAGGCAATGTCTTTCTCTGTCGCACAGAGTAGCAACAAAATAGCAGCACCGCTGTTTACGTTCAACATACAAAATTGTCACCTAGTAATAATAATAATAATAATAATAATAATAATAATAATAATAATAATAATAATAATAGCTATAGGGAATCCCGTTCCAACTTTTAACATAATGGACAATAACATTTCCTCTGGGAACTGAAGGCTCTGATAGGACAGGAGAATAAAGCAACACACATTACAAAAATACTTTATTGTTGAAAGTGACAACTTGTTTTTTAAGTAGTTACATCCTCGTGGAGAAATACACAGTACAATCAATTTATGTGTCTGTACATCCCCTGATGTGTTCGTTACTTGTCTTCATTATCTTAAAATCTCCTGACAGACTTTTACATCTATCAACACTTAAACTTTGTCTATTTTCTTACCTGATTTTGTTTTTGGACAATCATAATTTGTAAATGCTAGCTAGCAATCTCGCCCAGCAATGGTTTACAAATACTGGGCTGGAACTACTTCGGTTTGCAGGGTTGCCAAATTGTGGCAATAGATCGGTGATGGGGCTGCATTCATGTTATCTGGTCAGATGTTCTCTTTGACGAATTTCGGCTTATTATTGATGTCATTTTATGTAAAGAAAGCGCATCATTGTGAACATGGGCTCTGCAGAGCATGCGTGATGTCAACAAGAAAGCTGAAGTCCATTGTGGAAGTGTTGCTTTGGCGGGATACAAATATGCCATTCATAAATTTCTGCTTTCTTTCATGTTTTGTGAAATAAAATACAGGATTTTCTTTTTGAAAATAAAGTTGATGAAAAGTTTGTGCTGTTGGAAGTTTCTAAGGTTGTCTATGGTTAAGTCCAATTAACTGAGCGTTTGTAAAGGTACTTTATAATATTACCGTTTGTAATAGTATATTATGCAACGAGCCTATAATGGTAGTAATTAAGACGCGAGGAAGTTTATGCAACGAGCGCAAGCGAGTTTCATAATTTTCATACGAGAGTCTTAATTACCATCATAGGCAAGTTTCATACGACTTTTTATGCTCGACCATATTTCTAACTTGAAATTATTCATAAGTATTCATGTTCTTCTTATGTGACTGGGTAGCGAACTGACCTTGTGCAATCTCGTAAATTGTGAGATGTGCGCAGACGCGAAAGTATTGATTTTTTCCGGGCAACGAATGTCGACGACCTTGATATAACCTAGAGAGTAAACTTGATATAACCTTGAAATTGAATTCGACATTGAAAAACGAGACGACAAATTGAATTTATTTGAATATTATTTACAATTAACGCTAACTATTATAGTAACAGAACATAACCTTCTGCGACAGTATTGGATTTCCAGCCTGCGTGACGTTTTGCTACTTGTCTTTCGATTGCATATCCGAGAATAATCGAAAACCTGAACTTTAATGAATAGGTGTACTTTAATGACATGCATTAAAGGACTGCTACCAGTGTATAATTACTACATTTCGGCATGGTCGAGCATAAAGGTACTTTATAATATTACCATTTCCTTCCTTGGATTCACGTTGTTATGACACATCAATTTTGGGATCAGACTCACATTTATGTGAACTTATATGAAATGCATTATGCAGCCTTGCAATACAATAGTAACTGCTAGAAAGTCGTCTTTAATGTTTCGTAATATTACTAGTACCGGCCTCACAGCCAGCCCATAGATAAAAAATGTAATTTCTCAATATTTGATAAACAGAATTCTGAATTGCAGGGTTTCCACGTGGAGTTGACCAGCTTGTCTATGACGTCGGGTGTTCACGAACTGCGGCCCCGAAGTAGATGCAGCCCTGGGAGAGAAATCAACTCGGAGGGACCATGTCTAGGGTTTAGGAACTAAGTGGATGGTCGGGCGGTGCGTGTGTTCATAACCAGTGTAACGCTTTCCTTCACCTTTCAAACTAATTAATTATTCTGCCAACACTTCTCTCTTTTGAAGGGCAGCACTGGTATTACTACCCGGCTTCGAACTTTTCGTCCCCGGCTCACTCGTGACGTCTGACAATAAAGAAAAGTACTCTAAGTGTGAAATGCTATTAGAGCTACAGTCTCCCATTTTCTATTACGTCCGGAACACAACCTGTCCGAAGTTCTTACAGCACAGGTTCCCAGAAGTCGGAACTGTACAGTATTGCGGGTCTTTTTATTAACGCGTTTCAGATCTGATTAATCTTTGCGGTATTTTGTAGTATTTCATTTCGCCTTGAGGACTGTTCAATTTTCGTTTCTAATACAGAGAGAGAAGGATGTGAACTCGGAGGATTTAGTGAAGAACATGGAAGGGGTGACAGCAAGAGGAAGAAGAATAATAAAGTGCACAAGATTTGCTGATATGACATTGTTAGAGTCCACGGCAGTTCGGAAGGCGGGTTGTCTGCTAGCGTTTGCGTCGAGAGAGACAGACAGAGAGAGCAAGGCAGCGTACAACATTGCCACATCGTACTTCACGCACGTGCAATACAAATAGCGCGGGAGAGAATTTAAATTATCAAAAGACAATAATGACCTTAGCCGTTGATTACTGTAAGCATGACACCAAACAAACCCTCTTTCCTTCACTAACAATATTCTTTGCACGGTTCTCAATCCCACACCACATGCTTCTGCAGTCGTTTCTTGCACGTTGGCAACGTTGCTGCCAGCATCAAGATGGCCGGCAGCGTTCTGCTCGTTAACGTTTTTATAGTAATTATACACCTTAAACACTATTTTCCGCGCCTGCTTGTGTAATACTTGTGTTTTTACAGTCTCTTCTTCCATTTATTTACCTTACATACGCATAGTAAATGTTAGTTTTACTTATTCAATGTATTGAAACACTCGCACGTGAACAAACGAACTCAAGAAGTGCTTGTTATAGACTGATTCTGATTGGTTCTACTGTACAAGCTTGTGACATCACATACCAGAAATGCTACGGCGCATATAGAAGCTAACCGCCTTCCGAAATGACGTCTAGTCTAGCAGAAGAGAAGGGATATGACAGCTGTGAGCAGTATTAGGTGAAAATGAATGCAAACAAGACGAAGACCATCGCTGTCGGAAGAAAGATAAAGAAGGTAAACGTACGAATTCGAAATGAGGCAGTAGAGTAGGGGAGAAGTGGGCACAGTGAGACAGGAAGAACAGTGAAACATTTTTTATTAGATGGTAAATTTTGATGTTGAGATGTTGGTAACAGTGGAGTTGTATGTTGCATGAGTAAAGTAACAGTATTTTCATACTCGATTTGATTCTAGTTATAAAGGTGAGTGATGAAAAAATAATTAGTAATTTTTCACTCTAGAAGTAAAATTTTGGCTTGTGTTTAATGAAGGTTATATTGAATATACAAATGAGATATAAACATTAATGTTTTGTTACCTAATGCTATGGTATTTGACGTTATGTTTGGCGAAGTTTCGTCTTTCTTGTTTTAATTTTGAAGTGATGGCGTCATTTTAAAATGAACTATGCGTAAAGGGAACTGTGAGACATGCCATTGAAGGGTACACTGAGACGTCTCACTGTTCCCATGTACCAACGATTTGCAAAAACAAACTGTAATTATATTACATTTTACCGGTAACTAACATTAAAAATGAACATACTAGTAACCAATTTAGGAACTGTAGCTTAAAATAATGGATACATTACATTTTAATGGTTTCATAAATAAAAAAATTATTCACAAAATTTAAGAAAATGTTAAAAAATAATAAAGAATTACATTAAATTCTTATAATTATAAGCTTTGTTGTCACCAAAAATTCATTTCATTTTTTCGCAAAAAGTTTGAAATGTCATGGAAAATTCACTTTTCCAAATATTCCAGATGTTTAAATGGTTTCGAAGTCAGACATCAAAATGATTCTAAATAAGCCTACAGAACATGTCAAGATAAAGAGACAGCAAGTTTTTGTTTTCTTTTGAAATAAATGTAAATAATTTCAATGTCCGTTAATAGACACTGTGGTGTCTCACTGTACCCTCCTGAATGGGAACAGTGAGACATTTGCATTTCTTTGACAAACACGTATTGTATATTATGTCCTTTATCTATTAACATTTTTGTTTATGTATTATTGTACTCCATGTTTTAATGTCTATTTCTATTGCACTTGATTTTAAAAATACTTGAATTATCACTTGCGTACATATGTCTTAATATTTTGTGTCTCACTGTACCCACTACTCCCCTAAGTGAACAGCTTCAAATACT
This sequence comes from Periplaneta americana, assembly GCF_040183065.1. Taxonomy (NCBI): domain Eukaryota; kingdom Metazoa; phylum Arthropoda; class Insecta; order Blattodea; family Blattidae; genus Periplaneta; species Periplaneta americana. The sequence goes on along the minus strand of NC_091124.1, from coordinate 6,275,817 downwards.
TGAGGTGTACTATATAAGTAGTAACCTGGGTCACTGGCTGAGAAGAAACTGCCTTCTGGAGGATGCACTGGAAGGAAAGGTGAACTGGAGAAGAGTTCGGGGCAGAAGAAGATATCAAACAATAGACAACATTAAGACATATGGATGATATGCGGAGACTGAGAGGAAGGAAAAATAGGAAAGGCTGGAGAATGCCGGGTTTGAAGTGAAAGACCGGCCCTTCGGCAGAACATTATGAATGAATAAATAAGCAGTAACATGAGATGCTGCCAGGAAATCAAATGAAGGAAAGCAATGCCAAAGGAAGCTTATGTATGGGCTATGTAAGAGGCTTCGTTGCCTGGGCGACAAGTTAAACAGCACGGGTGAGGCGAAAATGAGAGACCACGGGCAAATGTTGTGCCAATGGGCAGAAAACGATCAACACGGGCTAAGGGACGAGAAGTCCGACATCTCGATAGAGTGGGTGTTCTTTACCATTTGACGATGGCGACTATCCTGCGTACACTATGTGAAAAACACCCTGGATTTCCTTGAAGTAAGTCCAGATATTCGTAAAGGTCCTCTTAAAACATTTGGTCAAAAATTGGGCAGCGTGCACAGCGCTCCAAACAGAACAACTTCTGCTGACAATAAGCGCAACATTGCGGAACTGGGTTCGATTACTAGCAGAAGTGGAGACTGATATAAAGGAACCAACGGGTGTCCCATGGCTCGGAAGTAAATGTATTCATAAACCGTGCAACGATTTTAACCGTCCATCCTCCCGGTGAGGTAATAATTCTCCTCCACTACCTGTTCAAATATAAGTAATGGAATTTACGTCGGATAAAATCATATTTTAGAAAATCGGCTCGTGACCAGAAATATACAGGCAAGTCAAGGAGCACTCGTATAAATTTGCTCGTTCTAGCCGGTCCTTGTTCAAATCGCTGTAACAGGGGAACAGGGGTGAGCACTCTCGGCTCCACAAGTAAAGAACCCTGGCCTCACACCACTTCTGCACAGATGACAGAGATTGACAGGCCAGTCAGGGGAAGCTGTTGCCACGTTTGCTCTTGGCTGGACTCTTTAAATGTATTTTCTTTTTCAAACTGGTTGGATTCTTTCAAAAAATGGAAAATTCACAACACAGCATTCTCGGCGGTCTTCTGGCGGTATCTTTGTCCACAGTTTCACTAATTGGGGGAGCGTGTCAGTCAGATTTATGGCTTCCTGAACCCAACCCTGCAACGAAGGTTCTTTACTTGTGAAACCAAGAGTACATACGCCCTTCAGTGTTTAAACCAATGTTTCGCCAAACTTGCCATTAGAACTCATTCGTCTCGTGTGTGACAGAAAACTGGAACACCAATGCAAGGAGAAGGGTATTGTTACCTTCCACCAATCACTTAATAGTTCGCGCTTCCCTCATTTACGTAACTTTGCTGCGGAGGTATTTCAATATTTGGAAGCACACACACATGCGAGTCGATAGAACTAAACAGACATCCCGTTCATTTCAAATCCATATTCAGACTTGGCATATTGCCAGGTAGCCATTTGTATCTCTACCTAATTTTCAAATATAACAATTACATCATTATACAAATCTGGCTTTCAGGTAGTAGGTCCCTGTAAAGCAGGTTTGAATAATTTCAAGAAAAAATTGTTCCGGGGTTATTACCCGGGTATCGATCCCGGGACCCTTCGCTTAGCGCGCGAACGCTCTTCCGACTGAGCTACCCCAGGAACTATACACGACACCGTCACAATTTTTCCTTTGTATCCACACAACTCAAAATGGGCTGACAAGACGCCAGAACTCAACCATGAGTGCACACAATACTGTGTGACTTAAATTGTGGCTTTCTGTTAACGTACCTCCAGTAACGAATGTATTATACAAATCTGGCTTTCCTGCTTTACAGGGAGCTACTACCTGAAAGCCAGATTATATACTCGTATTTTATAGTCGCCTGGATTCTGAAAGCTTTGTCTGTAAAACAGAGAGTGCGCATGCGCGAACATATAGCCTACTATAGGTTCGTTTCAACAACAGTCAGGAACCGTCCGTAACCATCGTGAGCATGCGCAGTACAGAAAAAGCGTTCCAACACAATCCGAACCAGTCCTGAACCGGAAACATGTACTGCAGTCGGGCGTTCCAACAAGCTTTTGACACGGGTTCGGAACGGTCAAAAATAGTCCGTGGATTGAGGCATGTACGGAAGAGTACGCAAGACGCGCATGCGCATAAGCTCACCAACGTCTCCTGGATCCTGAAGAAAGACATGATCGACTGTTCACATCAGTGAGGTTAAAGATGAAAAGTGACAATACAGACGAATAATAAAACTAGAGATTTAATTTAAATTTTCGCCGAAAAGAAAGGGAATGGGAATTATTTGGGTATTGAAATAGTTAATTACAATTTCAACATGCAGCTTTGATTAAAAATATAATAAATAACGTACATACATTAATAATTAAAAAAGAACTATTTTTAAATGAGAGTCCCCTAGTACACGACGTTGAATTAACGGAATTCTTGCCTTCCATATTTTTTGTCATCTTTTTATAGAAAATGATCGAAATTCTATTTTCTGCAATTAGAATTAGCTGCGAAACGATAATAATTCAGCATCCCGTTCTTAGCAAAGATGATCACAGTTATAGCATCTCTGGATTTAGTACATAACGATCCGCGAAAGCGTTCCAACAGCGTCCAGTCCAGTTTCAATCCCATAGCAGATGCTCAACTAGCGCATGCGCATAAGATGATAAAGGAACCGTACACGAACTGATCCATGAGCCGCTTGTTGGAACGAACCTAGTACTGCGTCTACCCACCGCGTGACGTCACTCATGCTTTCAGATTCCAGGTGGGAAGTGTACACATTTACCGGTACAGTACAGACTTGTACAAGAAGATACAACAGCACACTTCACAATACAGTAATTTTCAGTTGTAACTTGTAATGTATTATGTATCATGCTATACTTTTGTGGAATAGGGTCCTAGACGTCTTATGACGTATACTAGGGGCTGGGACGGTAAGGCTGCATTCCGTCTGGTTTACAGAGCTAAGCTGTGCACGCCCCCCCCATCTATGTATTGCTTCGCATCATACTTTTATTTCCACCGCGCCGGGAAAATTAAGGGAATGGATGCAACCTCTAAGCAGGTCGGTAAGGTGGCGCCATCATCGGCGGGACTGTTAAATACAGGAGGCACTTACATCACTGATTGAAACGGTGGGGACAGCCTAACCTCAAACACACGATATCGTGTTAACTCTACTGAGAAAATCAAAGTGCATAATAAATTACGTAACAATAACTTCAAAAATAAATATAAGAAATCGTTGCTTGCTTCAAGCACTCGTATAACATGGCACAGACATTACAGGAGACGAAAATGAACCGAACAACCAGCCGTCACTTGTCATTAGGTTCCTTGACTACGCAGAAATTACAGTTTTAATACATTTCTTTTCTTCTACTCTTCATGATATTTTTGTGAAAAAATAATGTGTCATTAAAGTGTGATGCGTGATGTCGGTAAACTAGGCGCTCACTTACCGAAAAAAATCCGTTCGCCGTGTTCGGATTTTTATTCTTTGCATTATTTTAAATGGAGCAACGCCCAGCGAACAGGGATTATAAAGAGTGGACACTTCGCGTCGGTACCTTTGATGTAGCCGGACTGATTTCAATGACCTTCAAGCCAGCTAGAGCGTGAAATTCTTCTTTCTCCCTAGAGTTGGCGCTGGCATCACACCAGCTAGCAGTCGACACAGCGGAAATATAACACATATGAAGAGTTCGCGGGAAAAACGATGAAAGTCACATTTCTGTTAAGGATTAGATAATGATCTAATTGAGTCTATAACTGCAAGATGTAGTGCTGTTTCTATAGAAAATAAAGGAAAGGATTACTGTATTCGTGGTGATAATTCTCCTTTTTACCATTTTTCGTAAGAACAACATTGAATTTCGTAGTGATCCATTGAATTAGATAATGACATCAACCTTAACAAAACTGTGGCATTCATAGTTTTTCCCCGCGAACTCTTCATATAATTAATACATCTAGGTACATTATGTACTCAAATAAAATAAATTGGATCCATAAAATAATAACCCCGTCATTAACTGTAATGTCTAGACGCTACAGTTCCTTTATAATGAGAGTTGAGACGTTGACCCCAACAACAATTAAAATATGTAATGATTTGATAGCGCTGAAAATGGAAAAACAAAACTCCTATGAGAAGTAAAACCATATACCTAACTTATATTATATACAAATATTAAACGAACTTTATACTTAATTTTATAATGTATTGTATTATTTTATGACATAATTTATTATATCTGAAATATAAAAAAATATTATTACAACTAGTTTGCCACTGAGAAATAAGGAAAAGCTGTTAACTTGAATTTATTTGAGGCGAAGCGTTACTGGATTATGCAATGAGGTAGGCGATGTTTGGATCCTGTGTCTCAACTTTATACTCAATTATTATCCAACCAACCAACATCTTGTTGCACTGAAAGTTTATATGACCGGAGATCAAGCTGACTTGCTTTTGACTCCTCCTTTAATTTATAACACTTTGAAATTGTTCAGTCTAGTTCTTCAGTCCTTGATGTTAATCCAAGATGAATTTGTAAAAGATATGGCTGGTATAACTTGGGTTTTATTTTTTATGTTTGATGATTAAACTTCTGTAGCAGAGGATTTGGATGATTTTTCAATGTTTGTATAAATTTGAATTTTAAATTTTCCGAAAACTCTTCAATTGATGCTATGTCCAAAACTTCATGTAAAAATTTATTGGATGTTGTGTAATCAGCTCCAGCAATTGTGCGCAGAACTGTTCTTTGTACACCACGCAGTCTTCTCAGTAGAGACCCATTGACAGATGACCAAGCTGGATATGCATATAGGAGGCTAGCTCTGATTATTGTTATATAGAAAGTTTTCTTAGTCCACAAACTCAGCGATGGCGACTTGAATAAAGGATACAAACGTTGAAACATAGCATATCCTTTGGCAGCAATTTTATTCATGTGAGGCTTAAAAGAAAGTCTATGGTCCAAAAGTATTCCCAAACAAGTTGTTTCTTTTTGATTTGGAATTACTACATCAAAAAGTTTCAGTTCAAATGGTTCTTGCGGTCTTCTTTTAATGAAAATTACTACAGAACTCTTAGAGGCATTGATTTTTATTTTCCAATTTATGAGCCAATATTCTGTCTTGTTTAAGTAATCCTGTAAATTATGATATGCAATGTGAATATCCATGTCTGAAGTGAATATAACTGTGTCATCAGCATACTGGGCGAAGCGACAGTTTTTGTGGCGAGGGAAATCTGCTGTATAGATATTAAAAAGTGTAGGTGATAAAACTGCACCTTGAGGAACACCTGCATTTATTGTTTTTTGTGAAGAGAATGTGTTATTGATTTTTACTTTGAAGGTTCTTTCTGTTAGGAAGCCCTTTATGATATGAACATAGGTATCAGGTAGGTCAGACGTTATCAATTTTATAAGCAAACCTTGAGGCCATACAGTATCGAATGCTTTTTCAACACAAACTGTGTGTTGACCACTAATTATAGTGGAATTTATGTGATTACATAAACGATAGAGTTGATGTGTTGTACTGTGGTGTTCTCTGAATCCAAACTGTTCATTAGGTATGTGACATTTTTGTTGTGAAATAAATTTTAAGATGATTCTTTCCAGGATTTTACTCAAAGTATTTAATAAAGTAATTGGTCTTAAATTTTCCGGATATAATGGGCTCTTTCCTGGTTTTGGGAGTGCAATAATAACTCCTTTCTTCCATTCATAGGGAAAATAATTTAATCGAAAACGCGTATGCTCGATTATACTAACCTCTAGCGCTTGAAAGTAGAGCTAAACGCTGGCGCACAGAGAAACAAAACACAGGAAAATTCGCTCAGTGTCCATTCTTTATAATCCCTATTCGCTGCATCGCCCACTTGGCCGTATCGCTCTGTCCGCATGACCGGATTCCGTCCAGAATAATTCTGAACGGATTTCCGTACGGGCCAAGCTCGAAATAAAGAATGTCATGGCAAATATATCGATTGCAAGGCCTCCAATCGCGGTAACAATGAAGTATAATGAAATTGATGACGCGATGCTTATTTTATCAAGTCCAACAGTATAAAGCGGTTTATAATTTATGAAATTAGAATTATAACAATGCAATATGGAGAAAGAACGTATGGGATGAGACTGGGAAAATACTAAATTAACCAGGTATGTTCTTCACAGTTTATTTAAGGGTATATGTACGTGAACGACAACAAATATCAGAATGAACACAATTGAACAAAAATTACAAGATAACACAACAAGACTTATTAGAACTTAAATATCTGATAAAAGTATAAAGAATGTTACTAATAATATTTTTCAAACCAGTTTTATCAGGGTGTGAAAAAAAAATCCTGCAGTTACATCATTTGGTAACCATAACATTGTTATGGTCTCTCTGATATCTTCAATATTTTTCCTGCATGTAATAAACACTTATTTCTGAAAAGTAGACTACTCTCAGACGTGTAGAGTTGTTTATTTTAATACAATTAATTTTTTATTTGTCCTATATAAAATATATTAAAATTTACATAATGTTTTGTGACCTAATTTTTCTATTTTCAAAGAAATAGTCATTATTGTAGTCTACCTTTTGCATTAATCCATGTTAAAACAGTGTACAAAATTTCAGAATTCTATCTCTAATGATTGTGGAATTATGAAATAATATGTGTGAAAATTTTCAAATTTTGGAGAATTTAATGTAAAGTAAAAAGTGAATTCTTAAAAATATTATTAGTAACTTTTTATACTTTTATCAGATATTTAAGTTCTAATAAGTCTTGTTGTGGTGCCTTGTAATTTTTGTCCAATTGTTAGTTCATTTCCTTATAAAATTTTAGAAATTTGGAGCCTTCATTTTCTGATAATATTTGTGGTCGTTCACGTACATTAACCCTTAAGTTGCAGAGCTATTACTTTTATTTCCCGGTTCAGTTCAGAACACTACAATGAAATAAAGCGCTCTACCGTTAAATTACAACACTATTTGATGATTCATTCGGAAATGTGGCCAAGTGAGCGATATTATAATGAAAATCCGAACGCAACGAACGATTTTTTCCGGTAAGGGAGTGCTTTCCTCACTGAGTAGTCATTTGTTACATGTCAAGATGCTGAAGCCAGCGAATAGGGATTATAAAGAATGGACACGGAGCGAATTTTCCTGTGTTTTGTTTCTCTGTGCGCCGGCGTTTAGTTCGACTTTCAAGCGCTAGAGGTAGTGTAATCGAGCACACGCTAAGATAATAATTGAGTATAGAGTTGAGACACAGGATCCAAACATCGCCTACCTTATTGCATAATCCAGTAACGCTTTGCTTCAAATAAATTCAAGTTAACAGCTTTTCCTTATTTCTCAGTGACAAACTAGTTGTAATAATAATTTTTTATATTTCAGATATAATAAATTATATTATAAAATAATATAATACATTATAAAATTATGTATCAAATTCGTTTAATATTTGTATACAATATAATACAGATATATGGTTTTACTTCTCATAAGAGTTTTGTTTTTCCATTTTCAGCGTTATGAAATCATTACATATTTTAATTGTTGTTGGGGTCAACGTCTGAACTCTCATTATAAAGGAACTGTAGCGTCTAGACATTACAGTTAATGACGGATTTATTATTTTATGGAGCCACTGCATTTTATTTGAGTACATAATGTACCTGGACATATTAATTATATGTGTTATATTTCCGCTGTGTTGACTGCTAGCTGGTGTGATGTCAGCGCCGACTCTAGGGAGAAAGCAGAATCTCACACTCTAGCTGGCTTGAAGGTTATTGAAATCAGTCCGGCTACATCAAAGGTACCGACGCGAAGTGTCCATACTTAGTTACCTATACACTGTTTTGACATAGATGAGTTGAAAGATATTTGTGGTTGAGCTATGGACACGTGTCCAATAATATTATAATGCGTTCAAGTTGAAGACGAACCAATTACTCGCAGTTTAACCCTTATTATATAGAAATAATGACAGCGTGGCCTACTTCACGTGTGTTACCATCAACCTCAAATATATTTATATTTTTACAAGCAGTAGTTCCACCATAATGATATAACAGCTTTAAGTTGCAATATACTCGCCCTACAAATCTGGCAATACTGTTCTTAATGTTGATGTGCTAACGCGAGAACAATTATTGTACTAACACGATGCCGCTTATGTTTACACGTGGCAGAGTTTCAGTAATTTGTTGTCAATGTTTCAAATTATATGCTGCCTCAAACCCATGGTCTAGAGATAATGTGGCTGCGTAGTAAATGACAGGTTACGGGTTCAAACTCCGTTCAGTTTTTTCTTTTCGTTTATTTTGTTTTCAGTCTGTTTGTAGATCGTGTTATAAATAATTTGTAACAAAGATAGGCTATCTACAAAGGATAAATTAGCTGCAACATAAAACCCTCCAACTCAAAGGTTATAATTACGACAGATTTTTCCAAGCGCTGTCCCTAACTGGATACTGGTCATTTTTTGTGTCAAAGATTGTACACTCTTGGAAAATAAATTGGCCGACTGATTTCTCCGGAATCAAAATTCAGCCATACAGTTGTGGTCTTACTTCATATGGATTTTCAATCTGTATTTACAGCTTGCTTTTACACTCGATGAGATTTTAATTTTGATAAACGCGCTTGAACTATTAAAAATTCTATCACAATACTGTATATACCTGAATGATAATGCAATCAAAATAATGACGATAAAAGACTTTGAAGAGACAAAGCCAATTTAGCTTCGATAGCTTTCGAGTCCACCGCTGTGCAGTAACGGTTAGCACCGTGAAACTAGCGGGCCGGGTTAAAATCCTGATTACCAGCTTGAGGTTTCCCGGGGTTTAACCCTCAACCTACTAAGATCAAATATTGGGTAACTTTCGGCGCTGGACCCTGGACTCATTTCGCTAGCATTATCACCTTCATCTCACCGAGACGCTAGATAACCACAGCAGTTGATAAAGCGTCGTACAATAACAAACAAAAAAAAAATAGCATTCGAGTGATTCTATCTGCACTTAGTGGTGTATCAGCTGAGATACGAGTTAAGGGATTATTTCTTGGTGCATTTTCAATGTTGGAAGCCCATGAGGTCAGACATTTTAACGAGATACATTTTATTTCTTGCATAAAGATATTAAAATTATTTGAAAAATTTAGGGATTAAATTTACGCAACGTTTTTATCCCACTTTGGTCTTTGGTTTCTTCCGAGGTTTTCCACAGCCGTGGGACTGAAGCCGGATGGTCTATGGCGAGTCCTCGGCATCAACCCCTTTGATTTGATTACCTGGTTGGGTTTTTCCGAGGTTTTCCCCAACCAAAAGGCAAATGCCGGGTAATATTTTGGCGAATCCTCGGACCTCACCTCATCTCACTACATCTCGCCAAAGTATTGTAAAAAATTGCACAAAATTGTAAAAATTGTAGAAAATTACTAAATTGTAAAACTATAAAAATTTGTAAAAGTTGTAATTGTAATATTGTAAAATTTTGACTTGTTCCACATCTTAAAGCTTCATTGCTCATGTAAGATCTATGGAATAAAATAAATGAATGAATGAATGAATGAATGAATGAATGAATGAATGAATGAATGAATACACTTTCCATCCTTAACGTTTGTATAATATTAGCATTATGCAGTAGGCCTAATACCGGTTGTGAAAAATACTAGCTAAATATAGTCCGAGTTTCATTTCAAGAAAAACAAATCTTCGCTACAGGCTGTGAATTATTATCGAATTTATGACGATTTTCTTTGACTCGAACGTTTTGAATATTTTGTCCGTATTCCCGTCATTTATTCGTTACCGGCAGTGATACTGCTAGCCATATATTATACGAGTAAATTATTGTTCTGGTCTGTATAATTATTTCATGCTTATAATATGCTTCTGCGAGGATTAAACTTGGTGTGTACTTTCCCACGACTATAAGGCAACAGAGTTCACTGATATGCATACTGAATCGATACCAAAGAACGGCCCTTTTCACAGCTTCATCATCGTCCCAAAATATATTCAAGAAATATACAATTCTGAGTAACGAAAGTGCAAATTGCAAAAAATGTAATAACAATAATATCTATAATAATAATGATGCCAATGCCGGGGACTGATCACGGAGCATTTTCTTGGTATGTTAACGCGCTACAATTCAGCTATCAAGCGGCTAAGCAATGCATGGACTATAACGCTGAAGTTGTTTGGAATTTATTAATATATATTTTATTAGGTTATTTTATGACGCTTTATCAACATCTAGGTTATTTAGCTTCTGAATGATATGAAGGTGATAATGACGGTGAAATGAGTCCGGGGTCCAGCACCGAAAGTTACCCAGCATTTGCTCTTATAGGGTTGAGGGAAAACCCCGGAAAAAACCTCAACCAGGTAACTTGCCCCGACCGGGATTCGAACCCGGGCCACCTGGTTTCGCGGTCAGACGCGCTGACCGTTATTCCACAGGTGTGGACATTATTATATATATTTTTCGATCAACAAAAATACTTAGCTTCTTGATTACTACGCATAGTCTTGTATACCGTAATATCAGGGTTAGTTTTAATTTTATTATTGTTTTTATATGCATGTTGAATTTATACCGACAACTGTACTATTTGACGTTCAGTTCAAAAGACACGGCAGGCCAACTTATATTTCTGTGAGTATAAATGCTAATTCAGGACATTTTACACTAACTGACTGACACGAGATTTGAATATGAAGCGTCGGTGGAGACACGACTTACATGGGCGCTTTGCATTCTTGTAACATATATTATACAGGGACATCATTTTATTTTTACTTCAATTTTTACTGTACCTGAGTTTTTGAATGTACTTCACTCCAGCCCCTTCTACTAACGACGAAGTTCAACCGTCCTCCACACAGATCAAAGACCGCATATACAGTCATAGTAGCCTTACGGTCATAGTAAACAGTACGTTCCAAAAATATGTTCGCGTTTTCCAGTGACGAAAGAGCTTTCAATATTGAATCATCTTCGTACAGGTACTGTCGTCCATTTGCCTACGTCGTATCCCGGTTTCCCCCACCAGCTTTTATTCGCCAGCTAGTGGCTGGGCTGTCTTAGCTCTTTTCTGAAAACATTAATTTCTGTTAGGAATTGGACGTCTACGTAATATTATACAATTGTTTAAAATAACTTAAATAAAAGGGCCTCGTTAAGTAATTCACTGTCACGTGATTTCCTCCCTTTCTACGACCCTATGGCATAACCACTTGGACGGACAGTAGATAGCATGTCTGAGTAATTTTATCTTTTCGGATCGGGCAGAAGTGAAGATTGAATTTACAGTACGTAAGGTCTCTTTTATAGAGTAGGTACAGAATTATTTCAACGTTAGTTACTTGTACGAAGAACGAAACTGGTAATTGGAATTACGTACAATAGTCTATAGTGCGATAATATGCACATTAGAACTGAAGCCTGTATCGAAATGAACGGCCAGCATTTTAAAAATGTGTTTAAATATCCATATTATGATTATTTTCAATTTAACTTCATTCTCTATATTGTACGCTAATGTGCTGTAGACAGTATAATATACACTGCATAATGAATACGTTCGCATGGACAGCTTAGTTCGTGAGTAAAAACACTCACTGTTAATATTATACTGTATTTTGATTAAACAAAAACCTAATAAAATTATCAAACTCAAAATCACGATATTTCCTAGTCTACGTAAATGGATGAACTACTTTCCTTCCCTCCTATACCTAGTAAAGTGATTTGTTTGTACATTACGCCAGTATCATCGAACCCAGTCGTGGAAATGGGTAGCAAACGGTGTTTCCGGGTCTCAAACATTAATCCAAATGTATAGCCAGGTTAATATTAGAAATGTTAGTAAAAATAAAATGATGTCCCTATATATACTCCTGCAGAATGTCGAACTAAAGTGATGTCATGTATAGGGCCTACAGGCCTAGCTCGTTCCCGTTTCATAATTATATTTCCACCTTCTTCTCACGGAAGCGTAGAACGCAAGAATGCAGATCACGGCGCAGTCAAGGAACCTACGGCGCCCTACTTGGTGGTGTGGCGGGCCCAAGCCGTCCTTTGCACCTGCGACATGAGTTCGCTCCTGTTCGGCACCTTCTCGCTGGTGGACCGGGTTATGAAGGGCGGCCCGTTGGCCAGCACTGCGCGCCTGTCGTCGCCCCCCGACACCCGCAGCGACACCAGCGCCGCCGCCAGCTGGTTCTGCTCCTTCTTCGGCGACGACGCCGGCGTCGCGACGTCCTTGTTCTGCTGCTGGCGCTTGTTGGGCGGCGCCTCCGACAGGGGGCGGATGAACTGCGCCGCCTCCTCCTCGCGGGGCCTCTGGGCGAGCACCGGGGAGCCGGCGTACGACGTGGGGGGCGGCGGCACGCGGTAGCCGGCGGGGGCGAAGAGCACGGGGAACTGGGCGGCGGGCGCGGGGGCGGGGTAGGCCCCCAGGCACTGCAGCAGCGGCTGGTCCGGCGACGGGAAGCCGAAGGCCAGGATGCCGCCCGGCGCCGACGTCTGGTGCTGCAGGAACGCCGAGCCGCGGTTCTCGATGAGCGGCGGCTGCGGGGGCGGCGCCTCCTGGAAGTCGGGCAGGAAGACGGGGGCCACGGACGGGGTCTGCGGGTCGCACAGGATTGCCATCTAGCGGCAGAGAAGGCACAGTCAGAACAACCTCACAGGACGCGTCACGTCATCACCATCACTGCACCGGCTGCCGTCTGATAATACCCATGGAAACCGCTTAACTCAAACTACGGCCCTTACGCACTACTTCGTTGACCCTTACAGCCGTGACAAGCTATTATACTAAAAGCCAGGTTATGAACCGACTATACCGGAAGCAACGTTCTGTTGGTCTCTTTCTGAGCTCTGTTGCCACATAGTGGGGCGAGATTCAAAGCGTATTCAGCGTTTGTCACCGATATGTTTAAAATAACTACTGTATATAGTTCTCGATAACACTATCCACAATATTAGTAATTAAAATTACAGTTTTAAGAAAGCACGAGCTAATGACGCTGGTACGAAATGCGACCCGTAATGCACGTGGTACTGCAAATGAACTGGCTACACTGTCTCCGTGATTCCGTTGCCAGATTTTCGTTAGCAGACAACATTTTCACGCGAAGTCCAATGAAAAGCTCCGTTCTCGTTCTCCCCTCCATCCCCCACACTCAACGTGTCATCACTGCACAGGCTACCCCTCTAACCCGCACTTTCCTCTCGCCCATCCAACTACTTCCTGTTTCGTCGGTTCATAACCTGGCTTTTAGTATAGTCATTCTCTTCCCGTCCACTGCAGTTTTATTTTGCAGAGTTGTTTTTATTAAGAATTTATTCATTATCCAAAGTTAAGCCTGGTTCAGACGGTGCGTGTTTCTGTGATGAATTCCAAGATGGCTGCCCTGATGGCTGCCCGGCGTGCTGACTGGCTGGCTCCCGTGTTGCCTACGGTGATGGTAGTTGTTCACACGGGGCTGGCTCTTTTCACAGTTCAAATTGGAAAATCATCTGCTGCTTCATCTGTTGCCAACACTCATGGTCAGAAAGAAACTAAACCGTGAGTGGAAAACAACTAAAGTCCTACATTAACAGTAGTAAATGTCGTAATAAAGTAATTAAGCCATAAGTGCAAAACAGCTAAAGTCCGATATTTAATTGTTGTTTCTTAGAAACTAAAGAATGTAGAAAAAACAGGTTTAGTTGGTAAAGAACGAACATGGCGACATGGTTTCAGTGGTGATATTATATGATCATCTTTGGTTTCCACCCTGCAAATCACCACGAAAAATAGCAAGGAACCCACCCTCGAAATCCAGCAAGCTAGCCATCCACGGAGCCACCAGAGCTTATTACTTCCGGCGAGTGACCACGCAGGCTACCCATCAGAGCAGCCACCTAGGAATCCATCACAGAAACACGCACCGTCTGAACCGGGCTTTACACTGGAGGCACTGACCCCTTAACACCTGTGACGACGATCTTCAGAAGGGATTACCGGTTTCAGACTGAATGTTTATAACGGTTACTTTTAAATTTCGTAACAAATTTAATTGTTTATGAAAAACTTTCAACACGAATAATAATTTGTTAACTGATATTAGAAAAAAAATACATTCGAATACATAAAAAAGGAGTTTTTTTTTTGCTAATCCTTGTTATACTCAAATACATCCTACATTTATTTAAATTGTTAATTCTGTATTATTATTTCCGCTCGGCAATACTTACGAGCGTTAGCCCTACCGCTCGATGACAATAGTTGATAAGGTACTGGAGTCACTGTTGCATCACGTGATCTCAACTGCAGGAGGGAGAATTGTGATCGCGTCGCTAACGTGTTCGTTGCAACAACCGACTCTCTCTATGGAGCTGAAATAACCATTTTTGACTTATGCCCTAGTCCATCTTGCAGATAACTTTATTACTATCTTTTTAACATGACGAATCTCTCTTCGAATTATTAAGAGGGCCGAGGCCCCTCCTAATTTTATTGGGGGCGACTTTGTAAGTTGGGGCAGAAAGTGCCTTGCTCCCCCAAGTCGGCGTATATTAAGTTATTACAGGTGCTGATATAGCAAGTAGTTAGCTATTTTAAATACAATCTGTATGTTCTGATTTAGCAAACACGTGCATTGTACCGTATGATAACCGCTGTCCAAGCAATGGACCGGCTGTTACTTCACAGACTTAGCCACAGCAACGGCATCACTTTCTGTATGAGCTTTGAACATTTGACTGGCGAAAAATAAATCGAAAAGGAGCGGCAGCCCCATTATTAACATATTTTTGTAATATTTTGTCTTTTCCTTAATCAGTTTCGTATTGTTCTGACATTGAAGTCGTATTAACTTTGTCACAAGATACGCTGAAAACCTAACGTACCAGAGTCCAGAAATCGGAACGATTAGCGTACCGACTGACATGAGGAATACTGCTGACAAACGTAATTGAATAATGCAAATAAAACATAAGTAAACCTATGCATAAAATAAGCTTGCACAACTTGAGACCTTGTGTCGTCACTTAGTTTATGATTTAAATTGCAAAAGAAGTTATCAGCAAGACTGTTAATCTTATTGCAGTAGACAGTTCAAAATCACATCCGTAGTCTCAACTCGATGCCCGTAACCCAAAACAAAACGTAATTTAACTGTAAATGTGAGAATGTCTTTGAAGTACAATATACAATTTATAATAATAATAATGATGATGATGATGATAATAACTTACAATAATAACAATAATAATAACAATAACTAACAATAATAATAATAATAATAATAATAATAACTAACAATAATAACAACAATAATAATACCAATAATAATAACTAACAATAATAATAATAATAATTAACAATAATAACAATAATAATACCAATAATAATAACAATAATAATAATAATAATAATAATAATAATAATAACTAACAATAATAACAATAATAATACCAATAATAATAACTAACAATAATAATAATAATAATAATAATAATAATAATAACTAACAATAATAATACCAATAATAATAACTAACAATAATAATAATAACTAATAATAATAATAATAATAGTAATAATTTATTGAGTTTCTCTTTCACAAAAATTTAAAACGATATAATATGTACTGTAATTAGCTCACTTTCGACAAAATCTGAATTTGTGCTCGGAGTGTTCTTGAAAAAATAAATATATATAAAGATAATAAATAAAATATAACAGCTTACATTACAACATTTGTAGTCTTGGGACAAAATTATAGCTATGTCTCAGACCAAATTCGGTATTACACTTAGGTTCAATCAATGGAAGAGAAATAGCGTATCTTCTGCTAGAATAAGCCTGATAGTTTAACGAGTACGAGTAATTGTTAGTAACATATCGTAATTATTCTGAAGTCTAAAATTTTGACATTTATTTTGGGATTTGTTCGGTAATCGAAACTCTTACTTGAACAGATTTAAGCTATTCAAAGGGGACAGAACAGATTTCGTTAAACCTTCCCAATATATTATTGTACAGTAGCGTGCAAATTAATCCGAACAACGTTATTACTTATGCAGAAACATTCAAAAGGAATAAAAAAAGAATCTAAGACATACCTCAGTAATCTATGTGGCCTCCCTTGTTCCTAATAACAGCTCTGAGACGATTTGGCATGGATTCCACTAATTTCCCACAAATATTCTTCATTTCTTCATCGTGAAACCATACACCAATGAGGGCAGAAATCATCTTCTCCTTTGTAGAACAATCCATTTTTCCATTCTTCTTTTGCAAATTGACCACAAGTTCTCAATGGAGTTGATGTCGGGTGAGTTGCCTGGCCAGGGGAGTACCTGAATATTCTTCTTGTTGAAGAATTCTGTAGTTTTTCGAGACGTATGGCATGGTGCCAGGTCTTGTTGGAACACACCTCTGCCATCCGGAAATGATTTTTGCAGCTGGGGTACGATTCTGGTTTCCAATAAGTGAATATATTTGTCAGAATTCATCATTCCCTTGATAGGTATTAATGCTCCAGGCCCTTCATGTATAAAACAACCCAAAAACGTTACTTTAGGGGGGTATTTGGGTGCTTGTTGGAGATGAGCTGCTGTTACTTTTTCGGATCCTTTCCGCACGTAAGAAACACGTTGGCCGTGGACATCGAAATCAGACTCATCGGAAAAAAGTACATTCTTCCAGTCATTCACTGTCCAGTGTTGATGTAATTTTGCCCACATTAAGCGTTTTTTGCACATAACAGGGGTTAGCAGTTGCTTCTTAATAGGCTTACGAGCCCTTCGTCCAGCTTCCAAAAGCCTACGCCGCACTGTTGTGACGTGAATATTCACCCCAGTGGTAGCCATTAACTCGCGGGTTAAGTCGACAGCAGTTAGTCTAGGATTTAATTTACTTTTCCTGACAATTAAACGATCATCTGCAGGCGAAGTCTTCCTTTTCCGGCCACAGTTTCCTTTTTTCTGGGGTGTGATGGATCCAGTCTCCCTGTATCGTTTTATGATCGAATTAACAGTAGCGAAACCGATGTGACATTCTGCAGCAATTTGCCTCTGTGTCATAGAAGAATGCTCTGCTAATGTTATAATTTTAGACCGTTTTCGTGGAGTTGTATCCATTTGTGAAGACGACAGAATGTACACAGGATTGCAGTATTAAGTCTTCAACACAACTGAAATGCTTATAAGTACAAAACGACAGGCAAAATGTCACATATTATAAAAAAAAAAATAATAACGACAGACCTTCAACAATGGAATTGCACGTACTACAGATGTCAATTAAAGTGGTATGAGCAGCTGTGAGGCCAACAATGACAGAAAATGTAAAAATATGTCGTGTTCGGATTAATTTGCACGCTACTGTATACTGAATAACCGACTGGACTGAAGCTAAATAAATACATCGCATTAAACTGCGTGTCAGTTGGTAAAATTATACTATCAATTTTCTTAATTTAGAGAAACGATAAACTACAGGGCCTACGCAAGTTTTGACCCATTACACTACCAGCTCACATGTAAGATGCCTCTGATTGAGGTTCTGGCTGATATGTACATCTGTATCAGGCAGTACTTGACGATATGTGTCAGAGGAAGAACAATTGTTTGTATGCATCTGAAGTCTGATTAGTGGAATATGTGGCTAGTCGGCGATGTATGCAACTCGTCACCCTATTCCATTATCTCTCGGCCTAGTTGCCTCATAAGTTGTGAGGTTCAATCCTGACTAAACAACAACACATGTAAGAATTTTGGGACAAGAGCAAGGATTAATATTTGAGCTATTTCCGGTATCTGACGTTATTTTGAAAATATGTTCATCTGAAGGAAGCCTTTGAATACCAGTGGCGTAGCATGAAATCTTGAGCAGGGGAAGCTAATTCAAGTTGTCTTTCATGCAATATGAGAAAACGTATTACAAAAATATAGTCTTAAAATAAATAGTAGTCAATGTCAAGTCAGCAGTCGAAGATTGGTTGGAACCTCGTAACACCAATAAGGCATGACCTCAAATGGTACGTAGTAAAATATGATTTCACGGTTTACACATATCTCTAACAAATAGACACGTATACGTATAACATTAGCTCACTCCCTGTCATACTTAAAGAAATCACAATATTAACGGTCAATAGATACAGTATTAGTATC